>NW_027152611.1:0-50991 GCF_040937935.1 Hyperolius riggenbachi
GAGCCAACGGTAAGTTTTCTATGTTAAACCATTACACCATTGAAAAACTGGTTACGTTTGCAATCGAAAGAAAAATGACTATAGTTGAAGAGGTAATGGCCCCTAAACTATGTTCTGGGATGAAAGTTACAGCTTCAGTGAAATCCGTTTGCAAATCGGAGTGATAGATTAGAATCGAGAGCCAACGGTAAGTTTTCTATGTTAAACCATTACACCATTGAAAAACTGGTTACGTTTGCAATCGAAAGAAAAATGACTATAGTTGAAGAGGTAATGGCCCCTAAACTATGTTCTGGGATGAAAGTTACAGCTTCAGTGAAATCCGTTTGCAAATCGGAGTGATAGATTAGAATCGAGAGCCAACGGTAAGTTTTCTATGTTAAACCATTACACCATTGAAAAACTGGTTACGTTTGCAATCGAAAGAAAAATGACTATAGTTGAAGAGGTAATGGCCCCTAAACTATGTTCTGGGATGAAAGTTACAGCTTCAGTGAAATCCGTTTGCAAATCGGAGTGATAGATTAGAATCGAGAGCCAACGGTAAGTTTTCTATGTTAAACCATTACACCATTGAAAAACTGGTTACGTTTGCAATCGAAAGAAAAATGACTATAGTTGAAGAGGTAATGGCCCCTAAACTATGTTCTGGGATGAAAGTTACAGCTTCAGTGAAATCCGTTTGCAAATCGGAATGATAGACTAGAATCGAGAGCCAACGGTAAGTTTTCTATGTTAAACCATTACACCATTGAAAAACTGGTTACGTTTGCAATCGAAAGAAAAATGACTATAGTTGAAGAGGTAATGGCCCCTAAACTATGTTCTGGGATGAAAGTTACAGCTTCAGTGAAATCCATTTGCAAATCGGAGTGATAGATTAGAATCGAGAGCCAACGGTAAGTTTTCTATGTTAAACCATTACACCATTGAAAAACTGGTTACGTTTGCAATCGAAAGAAAAATGACTATAGTTGAAGAGGTAATGGCCCCTAAACTATGTTCTGGGATGAAAGTTACAGCTTCAGTGAAATCCGTTTGCAAATCGGAGTGATAGATTAAAATCGAGAGCCAACGGTAAGTTTTCTATGTTAAACCATTACACCATTGAAAAACTGGTTACGTTTGCAATCGAAAGAAAAATGACTATAGTTGAAGAGGTAATGGCCCCTAAACTATGTTCTGGGATGAAAGTTACAGCTTCAGTGAAATCCGTTTGCAAATCGGAGTGATAGATTAGAATCGAGAGCCAACGGTAAGTTTTCTATGTTAAACCATTACACCATTGAAAAACTGGTTACGTTTGCAATCGAAAGAAAAATGACTATAGTTGAAGAGGTAATGGCCCCTAAACTATGTTCTAGGATTAAAGTTACAGCTTCAGTGAAATCCGTTTGCAAATCGGAGTGATAGATTAGAATCGAGAGCCAACGGTAAGTTTTGTATGTTAAACCATTACACCATTGAAAAACTGGTTACGTTTGCAATCGAAAGAAAAATGACTATAGTTGAAGAGGTAATGGCCCCTAAACTATGTTCTGGGATGAAAGTTACAGCTTCAGTGAAATCCGTTTGCAAATCGGAGTGATAGATTAGAATCGAGAGCCAACGGTACGTTTTCTATGTTAAACCATTACACCATTGAAAAACTGGTTACGTTTGCAATCGAAAGAAAAATGACTATAGTTGAAGAGGTAATGGCCCCTAAACTATGTTCTGGGATGAAAGTTACAGCTTCAGTGAAATCCGTTTGCAAATCGGAGTGATAGATTAGAATCGAGAGTCAACGGTAAGTTTTGTATGTTAAACCATTACACCATTGAAAAACTGGTTACGTTTGCAATCGAAAGAAAAATGACTATAGTTGAAGAGGTAATAGCCCCTAAACTATGTTCTGGGATGAAAGTTACAGCTTCAGTGAAATCCGTTTGCAAATCAGAGTGATAGATTAGAATCGAGAGCCAACGGTAAGTTTTCTATGTTAAACCATTACACCATTGAAAAACTGGTTACGTTTGCAATCGAAAGAAAAATGACTATAGTTGAAGAGGTAATGGCCCCTAAACTATGTTCTGGGATGAAAGTTACAGCTTCAGTGAAATCCGTTTGCAAATCGGAGTGATAGATTAGAATCGAGAGCCAACGGTAAGTTTTCTATGTTAAACCATTACACCATTGAAAAACTGGTTACGTTTGCAATCGAAAGAAAAATGACTATAGTTGAAGAGGTAATGGCCCCTAAACTATGTTCTGGGATGAAAGTTACAGCTTCAGTGAAATCCGTTTGCAAATCGGAGTGATAGATTAGAATCGAGAGCCAACGGTAAGTTTTCTATGTTAAACCATTACACCATTGAAAAACTGGTTACGTTTGCAATCGAAAGAAAAATGACTATAGTTGAAGAGGTAATGGCCCCTAAACTATGTTCTGGGATGAAAGTTACAGCTTCAGTGAAATCCGTTTGCAAATCGGAGTGATAGATTAGAATCGAGAGCCAACGGTAAGTTTTGTATGTTAAACCATTACACCATTGAAAAACTGGTTACGTTTGCAATCGAAAGAAAAATGACTATAGTTGAAGAGGTAATGGCCCCTAAACTATGTTCTGGGATGAAAGTTACAGCTTCAGTGAAATCCGTTTGCAAATCGGAGTGATAGATTAGAATCGAGAGCCAACGGTAAGTTTTCTATGTTAAACCATTACACCATTGAAAAACTGGTTACGTTTGCAATCGAAAGAAAAATGACTATAGTTGAAGAGGTAATGGCCCCTAAACTATGTTCTGGGATGAAAGTTACAGCTTCAGTGAAATCCGTTTGCAAATCGGAGTGATAGATTAGAATCGAGAGCCAACGGTAAGTTTTCTATGTTAAACCATTACACCATTGAAAAACTGGTTACGTTTGCAATCGAAAGAAAAATGACTATAGTTGAAGAGGTAATGGCCCCTAAACTATGTTCTGGGATGAAAGTTACAGCTTCAGTGAAATCCGTTTGCAAATCGGAGTGATAGACTAGAATCGAGAGCCAACGGTAAGTTTTCTATGTTAAACCATTACACCATTGAAAAACTGGTTACGTTTGCAATCGAAAGAAAAATGACTATAGTTGAAGAAGTAATGGCCCCTAAACTATGTTCTGGGATGAAAGTTACAGCTTCAGTGAAATCCGTTTGCAAATCGGAGTGATAGATTAGAATCGAGAGCCAACGGTAAGTTTTCTATGTTAAACCATTACACCATTGAAAAACTGGTTACGTTTGCAATCGAAAGAAAAATGACTATAGTTGAAGAGGTAATGGCCCCTAAACTATGTTCTGGGATGAAAGTTACAGCTTCAGTGAAATCCGTTTGCAAATCGGAATGATAGACTAGAATCGAGAGCCAACGGTAAGTTTTCTATGTTAAACCATTACACCATTGAAAAACTGGTTACGTTTGCAATCGAAAGAAAAATGACTATAGTTGAAGAGGTAATGGCCCCTAAACTATGTTCTGGGATGAAAGTTACAGCTTCAGTGAAATCCATTTGCAAATCGGAGTGATAGATTAGAATCGAGAGCCAACGGTAAGTTTTCTATGTTAAGCCATTACACCATTGAAAAACTGGTTACGTTTGCAATCGAAAGAAAAATGACTATAGTTGAAGAGGTAATGGCCCCTAAACTATGTTCTGGGATGAAAGTTACAGCTTCAGTGAAATCCGTTTGCAAATCGGAGTGATAGATTAAAATCGAGAGCCAACGGTAAGTTTTCTATGTTAAACCATTACACCATTGAAAAACTGGTTACGTTTGCAATCGAAAGAAAAATGACTATAGTTGAAGAGGTAATGGCCCCTAAACTATGTTCTGGGATGAAAGTTACAGCTTCAGTGAAATCCGTTTGCAAATCGGAGTGATAGATTAGAATCGAGAGCCAACGGTAAGTTTTCTATGTTAAACCATTACACCATTGAAAAACTGGTTACGTTTGCAATCGAAAGAAAAATGACTATAGTTGAAGAGGTAATGGCCCCTAAACTATGTTCTAGGATTAAAGTTACAGCTTCAGTGAAATCCGTTTGCAAATCGGAGTGATAGATTAGAATCGAGAGCCAACGGTAAGTTTTGTATGTTAAACCATTACACCATTGAAAAACTGGTTACGTTTGCAATCGAAAGAAAAATGACTATAGTTGAAGAGGTAATGGCCCCTAAACTATGTTCTGGGATGAAAGTTACAGCTTCAGTGAAATCCGTTTGCAAATCGGAGTGATAGATTAGAATCGAGAGCCAACGGTACGTTTTCTATGTTAAACCATTACACCATTGAAAAACTGGTTACGTTTGCAATCGAAAGAAAAATGACTATAGTTGAAGAGGTAATGGCCCCTAAACTATGTTCTGGGATGAAAGTTACAGCTTCAGTGAAATCCGTTTGCAAATCGGAGTGATAGATTAGAATCGAGAGTCAACGGTAAGTTTTGTATGTTAAACCATTACACCATTGAAAAACTGGTTACGTTTGCAATCGAAAGAAAAATGACTATAGTTGAAGAGGTAATAGCCCCTAAACTATGTTCTGGGATGAAAGTTACAGCTTCAGTGAAATCCGTTTGCAAATCAGAGTGATAGATTAGAATCGAGAGCCAACGGTAAGTTTTCTATGTTAAACCATTACACCATTGAAAAACTGGTTACGTTTGCAATCGAAAGAAAAATGACTATAGTTGAAGAGGTAATGGCCCCTAAACTATGTTCTGGGATGAAAGTTACAGCTTCAGTGAAATCCGTTTGCAAATCGGAGTGATAGATTAGAATCGAGAGCCAACGGTAAGTTTTCTATGTTAAACCATTACACCATTGAAAAACTGGTTACGTTTGCAATCGAAAGAAAAATGACTATAGTTGAAGAGGTAATGGCCCCTAAACTATGTTCTGGGATGAAAGTTACAGCTTCAGTGAAATCCGTTTGCAAATCGGAGTGATAGATTAGAATCGAGAGCCAACGGTAAGTTTTCTATGTTAAACCATCACACCATTGAAAAACTGGTTACGTTTGCAATCGAAAGAAAAATGACTATAGTTGAAGAGGTAATGGCCCCTAAACTATGTTCTGGGATGAAAGTTACAGCTTCAGTGGAATCCGTTTGCAAATCGGAGTGATAGATTAGAATCGAGAGCCAACGGTAAGTTTTGTATGTTAAACCATTACACCATTGAAAAACTGGTTACGTTTGCAATCGAAAGAAAAATGACTATAGTTGAAGAGGTAATGGCCCCTAAACTATGTTCTGGGATGAAAGTTACAGCTTCAGTGAAATCCGTTTGCAAATCGGAGTGATAGATTAGAATCGAGAGCCAACGGTAAGTTTTCTATGTTAAACCATTACACCATTGAAAAACTGGTTACGTTTGCAATCGAAAGAAAAATGACTATAGTTGAAGAGGTAATGGCCCCTAAACTATGTTCTGGGATGAAAGTTACAGCTTCAGTGAAATCCGTTTGCAAATCGGAGTGATAGATTAGAATCGAGAGCCAACGGTAAGTTTTCTATGTTAAACCATTACACCATTGAAAAACTGGTTACGTTTGCAATCGAAAGAAAAATGACTATAGTTGAAGAGGTAATGGCCCCTAAACTATGTTCTGGGATGAAAGTTACAGCTTCAGTGAAATCCGTTTGCAAATCGGAGTAATAGATTAGAATCGAGAGCCAACGGTAAGTTTTCTATGTTAAACCATTACACCATTGAAAAACTGGTTACGTTTGCAATCGAAAGAAAAATGACCATAGTTGAAGAGGTAATGGCCCCTAAACTATGTTCTGGGATGAAAGTTACAGCTTCAGTGAAATCCGTTTGCAAATCGGAGTGATAGATTAGAATCGAGAGCCAACGGTAAGTTTTCTATGTTAAACCATTACACCATTGAAAAACTGGTTACGTTTGCAATCGAAAGAAAAATGACTATAGTTGAAGAGGTAATGGCCCCTAAACTATGTTCTGGGATGAAAGTTACAGCTTCAGTGAAATCCGTTTGCAAATCGGAGTGATAGATTAGAATCGAGAGCCAACGGTAAGTTTTCTATGTTAAACCATTACACCATTGAAAAACTGGTTACGTTTGCAATCGAAAGAAAAATGACTATAGATGAAGAGGTAATGGCCCCTAAACTATGTTCTGGGATGAAAGTTACAGCTTCAGTGAAATCCGTTTGCAAATCGGAATGATAGATTAGAATCGAGAGCCAACGGTAAGTTTTCTATGTTAAACCATTACACCATTGAAAAACTGGTTACGTTTGCAATCGAAAGAAAAATGACTATAGTTGAAGAGGTAATGGCCCCTAAACTATGTTCTGGGATGAAAGTTACAGCTTCAGTGAAATCCGTTTGCAAATCGGAGTGATAGATTAGAATCGAGAGCCAACGGTAAGTTTTGTATGTTAAACCATTACACCATTGAAAAACTGGTTACGTTTGCAATCGAAAGAAAAATGACTATAGTTGAAGAGGTAATGGCCCCTAAACTATGTTCTGGGATGAAAGTTACAGCTTCAGTGAAATCCGTTTGCAAATCGGAGTGATAGATTAGAATCGAGAGCCAACGGTAAGTTTTCTATGTTAAACCATTACACCATTGAAAAACTGGTTACGTTTGCAATCGAAAGAAAAATGACTATAGTTGAAGAGGTAATGGCCCCTAAACTATGTTCTGGGATGAAAGTTACAGCTTCAGTGAAATCCGTTTGCAAATCGGAGTGATAGATTAGAATCGAGAGCCAACGGTAAGTTTTCTATGTTAAACCATTACACCATTGAAAAACTGGTTACGTTTGCAATCAAAGAAAAATGACTATAGTTGAAGAGGTAATGGCCCCTAAACTATGTTCTGGGATGAAAGTTACAGCTTCAGTGAAATCCGTTTGCAAATCGGAATGATAGACTAGAATCGAGAGCCAACGGTAAGTTTTCTATGTTAAACCATTACACCATTGAAAAACTGGTTACGTTTGCAATCGAAAGAAAAATGACTATAGTTGAAGAGGTAATGGCCCCTAAACTATGTTCTGGGATGAAAGTTACAGCTTCAGTGAAATCCGTTTGCAAATCGGAGTGATAGATTAGAATCGAGAGCCAACGGTAAGTTTTCTATGTTAAACCATTACACCATTGAAAAACTGGTTACGTTTGCAATCGAAAGAAAAATGACTATAGTTGAAGAGGTAATGGCCCCTAAACTATGTTCTGAGATGAAAGTTACAGCTTCAGTGAAATCCGTTTGCAAATCGGAATGATAGACTAGAATCGAGAGCCAACGGTAAGTTTTCTATGTTAAACCATTACACCATTGAAAAACTGGTTACGTTTGCAATCGAAAGAAAAATGACTATAGTTGAAGAGGTAATGGCCCCTAAACTATGTTCTGGGATGAAAGTTACAGCTTCAGTGAAATCCGTTTGCAAATCGGAGTGATAGATTAGAATCGAGAGCCAACGGTAAGTTTTCTATGTTAAACCATTACACCATTGAAAAACTGGTTACGTTTGCAATCGAAAGAAAAATGACTATAGTTGAAGAGGTAATGGCCCCTAAACTATGTTCTGGGATGAAAGTTACAGCTTCAGTGAAATCCGTTTGCAAATCGGAGTGATAGATTAGAATCGAGAGCCAACGGTAAGTTTTCTATGTTAAACCATTACACCATTGAAAAACTGGTTACGTTTGCAATCGAAAGAAAAATGACTATAGTTGAAGAGGTAATGGCCCCTAAACTATGTTCTGGATGAAAGTTACAGCTTCAGTGAAATCCGTTTGCAAATCGGAGTGATAGATTAGAATCGAGAGCCAACGGTAAGTTTTCTATGTTAAACCATTACACCATTGAAAAACTGGTTACGTTTGCAATCGAAAGAAAAATGACTATAGTTGAAGAGGTAATGGCGCCTAAACTATGTTCTGGGATGAAAGTTACAGCTTCAGTGAAATCCGTTTGCAAATCGGAGTGATAGATTAGAATCGAGAGCCAACGGTAAGTTTTCTATGTTAAACCATTACACCATTGAAAAACTGGTTACGTTTGCAATCGAAAGAAAAATGACTATAGTTGAAGAGGTAATGGCCCCTAAACTATGTTCTGGGATGAAAGTTACAGCTTCAGTGAAATCCGTTTGCAAATCGGAGTGATAGATTAGAATCGAGAGCCAACGGTAAGTTTTCTATGTTAAACCATTACACCATTGAAAAACTGGTTACGTTTGCAATCGAAAGAAAAATGACTATAGTTGAAGAGGTAATGGCCCCTAAACTATGTTCTGGGATGAAAGTTACAGCTTCAGTGAAATCCGTTTGCAAATCGGAGTGATAGATTAGAATCGAGAGCCAACGGTAAGTTTTCTATGTTAAACCATTACACCATTGAAAAACTGGATACGTTTGCAATCGAAAGAAAAATGACTATAGTTGAAGAGGTAATGGCCCCTAAACTATGTTCTGGGATGAAAGTTACAGCTTCAGTGAAATCCGTTTGCAAATCGGAGTGATAGATTAGAATCGAGAGCCAACGGTAGGTTTTGTATGTTAAACCATTACACCCATTGAAAAACTGGTTACGTTTGCAATCGAAAGAAAAATGACTATAGTTGAAGAGGTAATGGCCCCTAAACTATGTTCTGGATGAAAGTTACAGCTTCAGTGAAATCCGTTTGCAAATCGGAGTGATAGATTAGAATCGAGAGCCAACGGTAAGTTTTCTATGTTAAACCATTACACCATTGAAAAACTGGTTACGTTTGCAATCGAAAGAAAAATGACTATAGTTGAAGAGGTAATGGCCCCTAAACTATGTTCTGGGATGAAAGTTACAGCTTCAGTGAAATCCGTTTGCAAATCGGAGTGATAGATTAGAATCGAGAGCCAACGGTAAGTTTTCTATGTTAAACCATTACACCATTGAAAAACTGGTTACGTTTGCAATCGAAAGAAAAATGACTATAGTTGAAGAGGTAATGGCCCCTAAACTATGTTCTGGGATGAAAGTTACAGCTTCAGTGAAATCCGTTTGCAAATCGGAGTGATAGATTAGAATCGAGAGCCAACGGTAAGTTTTCTATGTTAAACCATTACACCATTGAAAAACTGGTTACGTTTGCAATCGAAAGAAAAATGACTATAGTTGAAGAGGTAATGGCCCCTAAACTATGTTCTGGGATGAAAGTTACAGCTTCAGTGAAATCCGTTTGCAAATCAGGAGTGATAGATTAGAATCGAGAGCCAACGGTAAGTTTTCTATGTTAAACCATTACACCATTGAAAAACTGGTTACGTTTGCAATCGAAAGAAAAATGACTATAGTTGAAGAGGTAATGGCCCCTAAACTATGTTCTGGGATGAAAGTTACAGCTTCAGTGAAATCCGTTTGCAAATCGGAGTGATAGATTAGAATCGAGAGCCAACGGTAAGTTTTCTATGTTAAACCATTACACCATTGAAAAACTGGTTACGTTTGCAATCGAAAGAAAAATGACTATAGTTGAAGAGGTAATGGCCCCTAAACTATGTTCTGGGATGAAAGTTACAGCTTCAGTGAAATCCGTTTGCAAATCGGAGTGATAGATTAGAATCGAGAGCCAACGGTAAGTTTTCTATGTTAAACCATTACACCATTGAAAAACTGGTTACGTTTGCAATCGAAAGAAAAATGACTATAGTTGAAGAGGTAATGGCCCCTAAACTATGTTCTGGGATGAAAGTTACAGCTTCAGTGAAATCCGTTTGCAAATCGGAGTGATAGATTAGAATCGAGAGCCAACGGTAAGTTTTCTATGTTAAACCATTACACCATTGAAAAACTGGTTACGTTTGCAATCGAAAGAAAAATGACTATAGTTGAAGAGGTAATGGCCCCTAAACTATGTTCTGGGATGAAAGTTACAGCTTCAGTGAAATCCGTTTGCAAATCGGAGTGATAGATTAGAATCGAGAGCCAACGGTAAGTTTTCTATGTTAAACCATTACACCATTGAAAAACTGGTTACGTTTGCAATCGAAAGAAAAATGACTATAGTTGAAGAGGTAATGGCCCCTAAACTATGTTCTGGGATGAAAGTTACAGCTTCAGTGAAATCCGTTTGCAAATCGGAGTGATAGATTAGAATCGAGAGCCAACGGTAAGTTTTGTATGTTAAACCATTACACCATTGAAAAACTGGTTACGTTTGCAATCGAAAGAAAAATGACTATAGTTGAAGAGGTAATGGCCCCTAAACTATGTTCTGGGATGAAAGTTACAGCTTCAGTGAAATCCGTTTGCAAATCGGAGTGATAGATTAGAATCGAGAGCCAACGGTAAGTTTTCTATGTTAAACCATTACACCATTGAAAAACTGGTTACGTTTGCAATCGAAAGAAAAATGACTATAGTTGAAGAGGTAATGGCCCCTAAACTATGTTCTGGGATGAAAGTTACAGCTTCAGTGAAATCTGTTTGCAAATCGGAGTGATAGATTAGAATCGAGAGCCAACGGTAAGTTTTCTATGTTAAACCATTACACCATTGAAAAACTGGTTACGTTTGCAATCAAAAGAAAAATGACTATAGTTGAAGAGGTAATGGCCCCTAAACTATGTTCTGGGATGAAAGTTACAGCTTCAGTGAAATCCGTTTGCAAATCGGAATGATAGACTAGAATCGAGAGCCAACGGTAAGTTTTCTATGTTAAACCATTACACCATTGAAAAACTGGTTACGTTTGCAATCGAAAGAAAAATGACTATAGTTGAAGAGGTAATGGCCCCTAAACTATGTTCTGGGATGAAAGTTACAGCTTCAGTGAAATCCGTTTGCAAATCGGAGTGATAGATTAGAATCGAGAGCCAACGGTTAGTTTTCTATGTTAAACCATTACACCATTGAAAAACTGGTTACGTTTGCAATCGAAAGAAAAATGACTATAGTTGAAGAGGTAATGGCCCCTAAACTATGTTCTGGGATGAAAGTTACAGCTTCAGTGAAATCCGTTTGCAAATCGGAGTGATAGATTAGAATCGAGAGCCAACGGTAAGTTTTCTATGTTAAACCATTACACCATTGAAAAACTGGTTACGTTTGCAATCGAAAGAAAAATGACTATAGTTGAAGAAGTAATGGCCCCTAAACTATGTTCTGGGATGAAAGTTACAGCTTCAGTGAAATCCGTTTGCAAATCGGAGTGATAGATTAGAATCGAGAGCCAACGGTAAGTTTTCTATGTTAAACCATTACACCATTGAAAAACTGGTTACGTTTGCAATCGAAAGAAAAATGACTATAGTTGAAGAGGTAATGGCCCCTAAACTATGTTCTGGGATGAAAGTTACAGCTTCAGTGAAATCCGTTTGCAAATCGGAATGATAGACTAGAATCGAGAGCCAACGGTAAGTTTTCTATGTTAAACCATTACACCATTTAAAAACTGGTTACGTTTGCAATCGAAAGAAAAATGACTATAGTTGAAGAGGTAATGGCCCCTAAACTATGTTCTGGGATGAAAGTTAAAGCTTCAGTGAAATCCATTTGCAAATCGGAGTGATAGATTAGAATCGAGAGCCAACGGTAAGTTTTCTATGTTAAACCATTACACCATTGAAAAACTGGTTACGTTTGCAATCGAAAGAAAAATGACTATAGTTGAAGAGGTAATGGCCCCTAAACTATGTTCTGGGATGAAAGTTACAGCTTCAGTGAAATCCGTTTGCAAATCGGAGTGATAGATTAGAATCGAGAGCCAACGGTAAGTTTTCTATGTTAAACCATTACACCATTGAAAAACTGGTTACGTTTGCAATCGAAAGAAAAATGACTATAGTTGAAGAGGTAATGGCCCCTAAACTATGTTCTGGGATGAAAGTTACAGCTTCAGTGAAATCCGTTTGCAAATCGGAGTGATAGATTAGAATCGAGAGCCAACGGTTAGTTTTCTATGTTAAACCATTACACCATTGAAAAACTGGTTACGTTTGCAATCGAAAGAAAAATGACTATAGTTGAAGAGGTAATGGCCCCTAAACTATGTTCTGGGATGAAAGTTACAGCTTCAGTGAAATCCGTTTGCAAATCGGAGTGATAGATTAGAATCGAGAGCCAACGGTAAGTTTTCTATGTTAAACCATTACACCATTGAAAAACTGGTTACGTTTGCAATCGAAAGAAAAATGACTATAGTTGAAGAAGTAATGGCCCCTAAACTATGTTCTGGGATGAAAGTTACAGCTTCAGTGAAATCCGTTTGCAAATCGGAGTGATAGATTAGAATCGAGAGCCAACGGTAAGTTTTCTATGTTAAACCATTACACCATTGAAAAACTGGTTACGTTTGCAATCGAAAGAAAAATGACTATAGTTGAAGAGGTAATGGCCCCTAAACTATGTTCTGGGATGAAAGTTACAGCTTCAGTGAAATCCGTTTGCAAATCGGAATGATAGACTAGAATCGAGAGCCAACGGTAAGTTTTCTATGTTAAACCATTACACCATTTAAAAACTGGTTACGTTTGCAATCGAAAGAAAAATGACTATAGTTGAAGAGGTAATGGCCCCTAAACTATGTTCTGGGATGAAAGTTAAAGCTTCAGTGAAATCCATTTGCAAATCGGAGTGATAGATTAGAATCGAGAGCCAACGGTAAGTTTTCTATGTTAAACCATTACACCATTGAAAAACTGGTTACGTTTGCAATCGAAAGAAAAATGACTATAGTTGAAGAGGTAATGGCCCCTAAACTATGTTCTGGGATGAAAGTTACAGCTTCAGTGAAATCCGTTTGCAAATCGGAGTGATAGATTAGAATCGAGAGCCAACGGTAAGTTTTCTATGTTAAACCATTACACCATTGAAAAACTGGTTACGTTTGCAATCGAAAGAAAAATGACTATAGTTGAAGAGGTAATGGCCCCTAAACTATGTTCTGGGATGAAAGTTACAGCTTCAGTGAAATCCGTTTGCAAATCGGAGTGATAGATTAGAATCGAGAGCCAACGGTAAGTTTTCTATGTTAAACCATTACACCATTGAAAAACTGGTTACGTTTGCAATCGAAAGAAAAATGACTATAGTTGAAGAGGTAATGGCCCCTAAACTATGTTCTAGGATTAAAGTTACAGCTTCAGTGAAATCCGTTTGCAAATCGGAGTGATAGATTAGAATCGAGAGCCAACGGTAAGTTTTGTATGTTAAACCATTACACCATTGAAAAACTGGTTACGTTTGCAATCGAAAGAAAAATGACTATAGTTGAAGAGGTAATGGCCCCTAAACTATGTTCTGGGATGAAAGTTACAGCTTCAGTGAAATCCGTTTGCAAATCGGAGTGATAGATTAGAATCGAGAGCCAACGGTACGTTTTCTATGTTAAACCATTACACCATTGAAAAACTGGTTACGTTTGCAATCGAAAGAAAAATGACTATAGTTGAAGAGGTAATGGCCCCTAAACTATGTTCTGGGATGAAAGTTACAGCTTCAGTGAAATCCGTTTGCAAATCGGAGTGATAGATTAGAATCGAGAGTCAACGGTAAGTTTTGTATGTTAAACCATTACACCATTGAAAAACTGGTTACGTTTGCAATCGAAAGAAAAATGACTATAGTTGAAGAGGTAATAGCCCCTAAACTATGTTCTGGGATGAAAGTTACAGCTTCAGTGAAATCCGTTTGCAAATCAGAGTGATAGATTAGAATCGAGAGCCAACGGTAAGTTTTCTATGTTAAACCATTACACCATTGAAAAACTGGTTACGTTTGCAATCGAAAGAAAAATGACTATAGTTGAAGAGGTAATGGCCCCTAAACTATGTTCTGGGATGAAAGTTACAGCTTCAGTGAAATCCGTTTGCAAATCGGAGTGATAGATTAGAATCGAGAGCCAACGGTAAGTTTTCTATGTTAAACCATTACACCATTGAAAAACTGGTTACGTTTGCAATCGAAAGAAAAATGACTATAGTTGAAGAGGTAATGGCCCCTAAACTATGTTCTGGGATGAAAGTTACAGCTTCAGTGAAATCCGTTTGCAAATCGGAGTGATAGATTAGAATCGAGAGCCAACGGTAAGTTTTCTATGTTAAACCATTACACCATTGAAAAACTGGTTACGTTTGCAATCGAAAGAAAAATGACTATAGTTGAAGAGGTAATGGCCCCTAAACTATGTTCTGGGATGAAAGTTACAGCTTCAGTGAAATCCGTTTGCAAATCGGAGTGATAGATTAGAATCGAGAGCCAACGGTAAGTTTTCTATGTTAAACCATTACACCATTAAAAAACTGGTTACGTTTGCAATCGAAAGAAAAATGACTATAGTTGAAGAGGTAATGGCCCCTAAACTATGTTCTGGGATGAAAGTTACAGCTTCAGTGAAATCCGTTTGCAAATCGGAGTGATAGATTAGAATCGAGAGCCAACGGTAAGTTTTCTATGTTAAACCATTACACCATTGAAAAACTGGTTACGTTTGCAATCGAAAGAAAAATGACTATAGTTGAAGAGGTAATGGCTCCTAAACTATGTTCTGGGATGAAAGTTACAGCTTCAGTGAAATCTGTTTGCAAATCGGAGTGATAGATTAGAATCGAGAGCCAACGGTAAGTTTTCTATGTTAAACCATTACACCATTGAAAAACTGGTTACGTTTGCAATCAAAAGAAAAATGACTATAGTTGAAGAGGTAATGGCCCCTAAACTATGTTCTGGGATGAAAGTTACAGCTTCAGTGAAATCCGTTTGCAAATCGGAATGATAGACTAGAATCGAGAGCCAACGGTAAGTTTTCTATGTTAAACCATTACACCATTGAAAAACTGGTTACGTTTGCAATCGAAAGAAAAATGACTATAGTTGAAGAGGTAATGGCCCCTAAACTATGTTCTGGGATGAAAGTTACAGCTTCAGTGAAATCCGTTTGCAAATCGGAGTGATAGATTAGAATCGAGAGCCAACGGTAAGTTTTCTATGTTAAACCATTACACCATTGAAAAACTGGTTACGTTTGCAATCGAAAGAAAAATGACTATAGTTGAAGAGGTAATGGCCCCTAAACTATGTTCTGGGATGAAAGTTACAGCTTCAGTGAAATCCGTTTGCAAATCGGAGTGATAGATTAGAATCGAGAGCCAACGGTAAGTTTTGTATGTTAAACCATTACACCATTGAAAAACTGGTTACGTTTGCAATCGAAAGAAAAATGACTATAGTTGAAGAGGTAATGGCCCCTAAACTATGTTCTGGGATGAAAGTTACAGCTTCAGTGAAATCCGTTTGCAAATCAGAGTGATAGATTAGAATCGAGAGCCAACGGTAAGTTTTCTATGTTAAACCATTACACCATTGAAAAACTGGTTACGTTTGCAATCGAAAGAAAAATGACTATAGTTGAAGAGGTAATGGCCCCTAAACTATGTTCTGGGATGAAAGTTACAGCTTCAGTGAAATCCGTTTGCAAATCGGAGTGATAGATTAGAATCGAGAGCCAACGGTAAGTTTTCTATGTTAAACCATTACACCATTGAAAAACTGGTTACGTTTGCAATCGAAAGAAAAATGACTATAGTTGAAGAGGTAATGGCCCCTAAACTATGTTCTGTGATGAAAGTTACAGCTTCAGTGAAATCCGTTTGCAAATCGGAGTGATAGATTAGAATCGAGAGCCAACGGTAAGTTTTCTATGTTAAACCATTACACCATTGAAAAACTGGTTACGTTTGCAATCGAAAGAAAAATGACTATAGTTGAAGAGGTAATGGCCCCTAAACTATGTTCTGGGATGAAAGTTACAGCTTCAGTGAAATCCGTTTGCAAATCGGAGTGATAGATTAGAATCGAGAGCCAACGGTAAGTTTTCTATGTTAAACCATTACACCATTGAAAAACTGGTTACGTTTGCAATCGAAAGAAAAATGACTATAGTTGAAGAGGTAATGGCCCCTAAACTATGTTCTGGGATGAAAGTTACAGCTTCAGTGAAATCCGTTTGCAAATCGGAGTGATAGATTAGAATCGAGAGCCAACGGTAAGTTTTCTATGTTAAACCATTACACCATTGAAAAACTGGTTACGTTTGCAATCGAAAGAAAAATGACTATAGTTGAAGAGGTAATGGCCCCTAAACTATGTTCTGGGATGAAAGTTACAGCTTCAGTGAAATCCGTTTGCAAATCGGAGTGATAGATTAGAATCGAGAGCCAACGGTAAGTTTTCTATGTTAAACCATTACACCATTGAAAAACTGGTTACGTTTGCAATCGAAAGAAAAATGACTATAGTTGAAGAGGTAATGGCCCCTAAACTATGTTCTGGGATGAAAGTTACAGCTTCAGTGAAATCCGTTTGCAAATCGGAGTGATAGATTAGAATCGAGAGCCAACGGTAAGTTTTCTATGTTAAACCATTACACCATTGAAAAACTGGTTACGTTTGCAATCGAAAGAAAAATGACTATAGTTGAAGAGGTAATGGCCCCTAAACTATGTTCTGGGATGAAAGTTACAGCTTCAGTGAAATCCGTTTGCAAATCGGAGTGATAGATTAGAATCGAGAGCCAACGGTAAGTTTTGTATGTAAACCATTACACCATTGAAAAACTGGTTACGTTTGCAATCGAAAGAAAAATGACTATAGTTGAAGAGGTAATGGCCCCTAAACTACGTTCTGGGATGAAAGTTACAGCTTCAGTGAAATCCGTTTGCAAATCGGAGTGATAGATTAGAATCGAGAGCCAACGGTAAGTTTTCTATGTTAAACCATTACACCATTGAAAAACTGGTTACGTTTGCAATCGAAAGAAAAATGACTATAGTTGAAGAGGTAATGGCCCCTAAACTATGTTCTGGGATGAAAGTTACAGCTTCAGTGAAATCCGTTTGCAAATCGGAGTGATAGATTAGAATCGAGAGCCAACGGTAAGTTTTCTATGTTAAACCATTACACCATTGAAAAACTGGTTACGTTTGCAATCGAAAGAAAAATGACTATAGTTGAAGAGGTAATGGCCCCTAAACTATGTTCTGGGATGAAAGTTACAGCTTCAGTGAAATCCGTTTGCAAATCGGAGTGATAGATTAGAATCGAGAGCCAACGGTAAGTTTTCTATGTTAAACCATTACACCATTGAAAAACTGGTTACGTTTGCAATCGAAAGAAAAATGACTATAGTTGAAGAGGTAATGGCCCCTAAACTATGTTCTGGGATGAAAGTTACAGCTTCAGTGAAATCCGTTTGCAAATCGGAGTGATAGATTAGAATCGAGAGCCAACGGTAAGTTTTGTATGTTAAACCATTACACCATTGAAAAACTGGTTACGTTTGCAATCGAAAGAAAAATGACTATAGTTGAAGAGGTAATGGCCCCTAAACTATGTTCTGGGATGAAAGTTACAGCTTCAGTGAAATCCGTTTGCAAATCGGAATGATAGACTAGAATCGAGAGCCAACGGTAAGTTTTCTATGTTAAACCATTACACCATTGAAAAACTGGTTACGTTTGCAATCGAAAGAAAAATGACTATAGTTGAAGAGGTAATGGCCCCTAAACTATGTTCTGGGATGAAAGTTACAGCTTCAGTGAAATCCGTTTGCAAATCGGAGTGATAGATTAGAATCGAGAGCCAACGGTAAGTTTTCTATGTTAAACCATTACACCATTGAAAAACTGGTTACGTTTGCAATCGAAAGAAAAATGACTATAGTTGAAGAGGTAATGGCCCCTAAACTATGTTCTGGGATGAAAGTTACAGCTTCAGTGAAATCCGTTTGCAAATCGGAGTGATAGATTAGAATCGAGAGCCAACGGTAAGTTTTCTATGTTAAACCATTACACCATTGAAAAACTGGTTACGTTTGCAATCGAAAGAAAAATGACTATAGTTGAAGAAGTAATGGCCCCTAAACTATGTTCTGGGATGAAAGTTACAGCTTCAGTGAAATCCGTTTGCAAATCGGAGTGATAGATTAGAATCGAGAGCCAACGGTAAGTTTTCTATGTTAAACCATTACACCATTGAAAAACTGGTTACGTTTGCAATCGAAAGAAAAATGACTATAGTTGAAGAGGTAATGGCCCCTAAACTATGTTCTGGGATGAAAGTTACAGCTTCAGTGAAATCCGTTTGCAAATCGGAATGATAGACTAGAATCGAGAGCCAACGGTAAGTTTTCTATGTTAAACCATTACACCATTTAAAAACTGGTTACGTTTGCAATCGAAAGAAAAATGACTATAGTTGAAGAGGTAATGGCCCCTAAACTATGTTCTGGGATGAAAGTTACAGCTTCAGTGAAATCCATTTGCAAATCGGAGTGATAGATTAGAATCGAGAGCCAACGGTAAGTTTTCTATGTTAAACCATTACACCATTGAAAAACTGGTTACGTTTGCAATCGAAAGAAAAATGACTATAGTTGAAGAGGTAATGGCCCCTAAACTATGTTCTGGGATGAAAGTTACAGCTTCAGTGAAATCCGTTTGCAAATCGGAGTGATAGATTAGAATCGAGAGCCAACGGTAAGTTTTCTATGTTAAACCATTACACCATTGAAAAACTGGTTACGTTTGCAATCGAAAGAAAAATGACTATAGTTGAAGAGGTAATGGCCCCTAAACTATGTTCTGGGATGAAAGTTACAGCTTCAGTGAAATCCGTTTGCAAATCGGAGTGATAGATTAGAATCGAGAGCCAACGGTAAGTTTTCTATGTTAAACCATTACACCATTGAAAAACTGGTTACGTTTGCAATCGAAAGAAAAATGACTATAGTTGAAGAGGTAATGGCCCCTAAACTATGTTCTAGGATTAAAGTTACAGCTTCAGTGAAATCCGTTTGCAAATCGGAGTGATAGATTAGAATCGAGAGCCAACGGTAAGTTTTGTATGTTAAACCATTACACCATTGAAAAACTGGTTACGTTTGCAATCGAAAGAAAAATGACTATAGTTGAAGAGGTAATGGCCCCTAAACTATGTTCTGGGATGAAAGTTACAGCTTCAGTGAAATCCGTTTGCAAATCGGAGTGATAGATTAGAATCGAGAGCCAACGGTACGTTTTCTATGTTAAACCATTACACCATTGAAAAACTGGTTACGTTTGCAATCGAAAGAAAAATGACTATAGTTGAAGAGGTAATGGCCCCTAAACTATGTTCTGGGATGAAAGTTACAGCTTCAGTGAAATCCGTTTGCAAATCGGAGTGATAGATTAGAATCGAGAGTCAACGGTAAGTTTTGTATGTTAAACCATTACACCATTGAAAAACTGGTTACGTTTGCAATCGAAAGAAAAATGACTATAGTTGAAGAGGTAATAGCCCCTAAACTATGTTCTGGGATGAAAGTTACAGCTTCAGTGAAATCCGTTTGCAAATCAGAGTGATAGATTAGAATCGAGAGCCAACGGTAAGTTTTCTATGTTAAACCATTACACCATTGAAAAACTGGTTACGTTTGCAATCGAAAGAAAAATGACTATAGTTGAAGAGGTAATGGCCCCTAAACTATGTTCTGGGATGAAAGTTACAGCTTCAGTGAAATCCGTTTGCAAATCGGAGTGATAGATTAGAATCGAGAGCCAACGGTAAGTTTTCTATGTTAAACCATTACACCATTGAAAAACTGGTTACGTTTGCAATCGAAAGAAAAATGACTATAGTTGAAGAGGTAATGGCCCCTAAACTATGTTCTGGGATGAAAGTTACAGCTTCAGTGAAATCCGTTTGCAAATCGGAGTGATAGATTAGAATCGAGAGCCAACGGTAAGTTTTCTATGTTAAACCATTACACCATTGAAAAACTGGTTACGTTTGCAATCGAAAGAAAAATGACTATAGTTGAAGAGGTAATGGCCCCTAAACTATGTTCTGGGATGAAAGTTACAGCTTCAGTGAAATCCGTTTGCAAATCGGAGTGATAGATTAGAATCGAGAGCCAACGGTAAGTTTTCTATGTTAAACCATTACACCATTGAAAAACTGGTTACGTTTGCAATCGAAAGAAAAATGACTATAGTTGAAGAGGTAATGGCCCCTAAACTATGTTCTGGGATGAAAGTTACAGCTTCAGTGAAATCCGTTTGCAAATCGGAGTGATAGATTAGAATCGAGAGCCAACGGTAAGTTTTCTATGTTAAACCATTACACCATTGAAAAACTGGTTACGTTTGCAATCGAAAGAAAAATGACTATAGTTGAAGAGGTAATGGCCCCTAAACTATGTTCTGGGATGAAAGTTACAGCTTCAGTGAAATCTGTTTGCAAATCGGAGTGATAGATTAGAATCGAGAGCCAACGGTAAGTTTTCTATGTTAAACCATTACACCATTGAAAAACTGGTTACGTTTGCAATCAAAAGAAAAATGACTATAGTTGAAGAGGTAATGGCCCCTAAACTATGTTCTGGGATGAAAGTTACAGCTTCAGTGAAATCCGTTTGCAAATCGGAATGATAGACTAGAATCGAGAGCCAACGGTAAGTTTTCTATGTTAAACCATTACACCATTGAAAAACTGGTTACGTTTGCAATCGAAAGAAAAATGACTATAGTTGAAGAGGTAATGGCCCCTAAACTATGTTCTGGGATGAAAGTTACAGCTTCAGTGAAATCCGTTTGCAAATCGGAGTGATAGATTAGAATCGAGAGCCAACGGTAAGTTTTCTATGTTAAACCATTACACCATTGAAAAACTGGTTACGTTTGCAATCGAAAGAAAAATGACTATAGTTGAAGAGGTAATGGCCCCTAAACTATGTTCTGGGATGAAAGTTACAGCTTCAGTGAAATCCGTTTGCAAATCGGAGTGATAGATTAGAATCGAGAGCCAACGGTAAGTTTTGTATGTTAAACCATTACACCATTGAAAAACTGGTTACGTTTGCAATCGAAAGAAAAATGACTATAGTTGAAGAGGTAATGGCCCCTAAACTATGTTCTGGGATGAAAGTTACAGCTTCAGTGAAATCCGTTTGCAAATCGGAGTGATAGATTAGAATCGAGAGCCAACGGTAAGTTTTCTATGTTAAACCATTACACCATTGAAAAACTGGTTACGTTTGCAATCGAAAGAAAAATGACTATAGTTGAAGAGGTAATGGCCCCTAAACTATGTTCTGGGATGAAAGTTACAGCTTCAGTGAAATCCGTTTGCAAATCGGAGTGATAGATTAGAATCGAGAGCCAACGGTAAGTTTTCTATGTTAAACCATTACACCATTGAAAAACTGGTTACGTTTGCAATCGAAAGAAAAATGACTATAGTTGAAGAGGTAATGGCCCCTAAACTATGTTCTGGGATGAAAGTTACAGCTTCAGTGAAATCCGTTTGCAAATCGGAGTGATAGATTAGAATCGAGAGCCAACGGTAAGTTTTCTATGTTAAACCATTACACCATTGAAAAACTGGTTACGTTTGCAATCGAAAGAAAAATGACTATAGTTGAAGAGGTAATGGCCCCTAAACTATGTTCTGGGATGAAAGTTACAGCTTCAGTGAAATCCGTTTGCAAATCGGAGTGATAGATTAGAATCGAGAGCCAACGGTAAGTTTTCTATGTTAAACCATTACACCATTGAAAAACTGGTTACGTTTGCAATCGAAAGAAAAATGACTATAGTTGAAGAGGTAATGGCCCCTAAACTATGTTCTGGGATGAAAGTTACAGCTTCAGTGAAATCCGTTTGCAAATCGGAGTGATAGATTAGAATCGAGAGCCAACGGTAAGTTTTCTATGTTAAACCATTACACCATTGAAAAACTGGTTACGTTTGCAATCGAAAGAAAAATGACTATAGTTGAAGAGGTAATGGCCCCTAAACTATGTTCTGGGATGAAAGTTACAGCTTCAGTGAAATCCGTTTGCAAATCGGAGTGATAGATTAGAATCGAGAGCCAACGGTAAGTTTTCTATGTTAAACCATTACACCATTGAAAAACTGGTTACGTTTGCAATCGAAAGAAAAATGACTATAGTTGAAGAGGTAATGGCCCCTAAACTATGTTCTGGGATGAAAGTTACAGCTTCAGTGAAATCCGTTTGCAAATCGGAGTGATAGATTAGAATCGAGAGCCAACGGTAAGTTTTCTATGTTAAACCATTACACCATTGAAAAACTGGTTACGTTTGCAATCGAAAGAAAAATGACTATAGTTGAAGAGGTAATGGCCCCTAAACTATGTTCTGGGATGAAAGTTACAGCTTCAGTGAAATCCGTTTGCAAATCGGAGTGATAGATTAGAATCGAGAGCCAACGGTAAGTTTTGTATGTAAACCATTACACCATTGAAAAACTGGTTACGTTTGCAATCGAAAGAAAAATGACTATAGTTGAAGAGGTAATGGCCCCTAAACTACGTTCTGGGATGAAAGTTACAGCTTCAGTGAAATCCGTTTGCAAATCGGAGTGATAGATTAGAATCGAGAGCCAACGGTAAGTTTTCTATGTTAAACCATTACACCATTGAAAAACTGGTTACGTTTGCAATCGAAAGAAAAATGACTATAGTTGAAGAGGTAATGGCCCCTAAACTATGTTCTGGGATGAAAGTTACAGCTTCAGTGAAATCCGTTTGCAAATCGGAGTGATAGATTAGAATCGAGAGCCAACGGTAAGTTTTCTATGTTAAACCATTACACCATTGAAAAACTGGTTACGTTTGCAATCGAAAGAAAAATGACTATAGTTGAAGAGGTAATGGCCCCTAAACTATGTTCTGGGATGAAAGTTACAGCTTCAGTGAAATCCGTTTGCAAATCGGAGTGATAGATTAGAATCGAGAGCCAACGGTAAGTTTTCTATGTTAAACCATTACACCATTGAAGAACTGGTTACGTTTGCAATCGAAAGAAAAATGACTATAGTTGAAGAGGTAATGGCCCCTAAACTATGTTCTGGGATGAAAGTTACAGCTTCAGTGAAATCCGTTTGCAAATCAGAGTGATAGATTAGAATCGAGAGCCAACGGTAAGTTTTGTATGTTAAACCATTACACCATTGAAAAACTGGTTACGTTTGCAATCGAAAGAAAAATGACTATAGTTGAAGAGGTAATGGCCCCTAAACTATGTTCTGGGATGAAAGTTACAGCTTCAGTGAAATCCGTTTGCAAATCGGAGTGATAGATTAGAATCGAGAGCCAACGGTAAGTTTTCTATGTTAAACCATTACACCATTGAAAAACTGGTTACGTTTGCAATCGAAAGAAAAATGACTATAGTTGAAGAGGTAATGGCCCCTAAACTATGTTCTGGGATGAAAGTTACAGCTTCAGTGAAATCCGTTTGCAAATCGGAGTGATAGATTAGAATCGAGAGCCAACGGTAAGTTTTGTATGTTAAACCATTACACCATTGAAAAACTGGTTACGTTTGCAATCGAAAGAAAAATGACTATAGTTGAAGAGGTAATGGCCCCTAAACTATGTTCTGGGATGAAAGTTACAGCTTCAGTGAAATCCGTTTGCAAATCGGAGTGATAGATTAGAATCGAGAGCCAACGGTAAGTTTTCTATGTTAAACCATTACACCATTGAAAAACTGGTTACGTTTGCAATCGAAAGAAAAATGACTATAGTTGAAGAGGTAATGGCCCCTAAACTATGTTCTGGGATGAAAGTTACAGCTTCAGTGAAATCTGTTTGCAAATCGGAGTGATAGATTAGAATCGAGAGCCAACGGTAAGTTTTCTATGTTAAACCATTACACCATTGAAAAACTGGTTACGTTTGCAATCAAAAGAAAAATGACTATAGTTGAAGAGGTAATGGCCCCTAAACTATGTTCTGGGATGAAAGTTACAGCTTCAGTGAAATCCGTTTGCAAATCGGAATGATAGACTAGAATCGAGAGCCAACGGTAAGTTTTCTATGTTAAACCATTACACCATTGAAAAACTGGTTACGTTTGCAATCGAAAGAAAAATGACTATAGTTGAAGAGGTAATGGCCCCTAAACTATGTTCTGGGATGAAAGTTACAGCTTCAGTGAAATCCGTTTGCAAATCGGAGTGATAGATTAGAATCGAGAGCCAACGGTTAGTTTTCTATGTTAAACCATTACACCATTGAAAAACTGGTTACGTTTGCAATCGAAAGAAAAATGACTATAGTTGAAGAGGTAATGGCCCCTAAACTATGTTCTGGGATGAAAGTTACAGCTTCAGTGAAATCCGTTTGCAAATCGGAGTGATAGATTAGAATCGAGAGCCAACGGTAAGTTTTCTATGTTAAACCATTACACCATTGAAAAACTGGTTACGTTTGCAATCGAAAGAAAAATGACTATAGTTGAAGAAGTAATGGCCCCTAAACTATGTTCTGGGATGAAAGTTACAGCTTCAGTGAAATCCGTTTGCAAATCGGAGTGATAGATTAGAATCGAGAGCCAACGGTAAGTTTTCTATGTTAAACCATTACACCATTGAAAAACTGGTTACGTTTGCAATCGAAAGAAAAATGACTATAGTTGAAGAGGTAATGGCCCCTAAACTATGTTCTGGGATGAAAGTTACAGCTTCAGTGAAATCCGTTTGCAAATCGGAGTGATAGATTAGAATCGAGAGCCAACGGTAAGTTTTCTATGTTAAACCATTACACCATTGAAAAACTGGTTACGTTTGCAATCGAAAGAAAAATGACTATAGTTGAAGAGGTAATGGCCCCTAAACTATGTTCTGGGATGAAAGTTACAGCTTCAGTGAAATCCGTTTGCAAATCGGAGTGATAGATTAGAATCGAGAGCCAACGGTAAGTTTTCTATGTTAAACCATTACACCATTGAAAAACTGGTTACGTTTGCAATCGAAAGAAAAATGACTATAGTTGAAGAGGTAATGGCCCCTAAACTATGTTCTGGGATGAAAGTTACAGCTTCAGTGAAATCCGTTTGCAAATCGGAGTGATAGATTAGAATCGAGAGCCAACGGTAAGTTTTCTATGTTAAACCATTACACCATTGAAAAACTGGTTACGTTTGCAATCGAAAGAAAAATGACTATAGTTGAAGAGGTAATGGCCCCTAAACTATGTTCTGGGATGAAAGTTACAGCTTCAGTGAAATCCGTTTGCAAATCGGAGTGATAGATTAGAATCGAGAGCCAACGGTAAGTTTTGTATGTAAACCATTACACCATTGAAAAACTGGTTACGTTTGCAATCGAAAGAAAAATGACTATAGTTGAAGAGGTAATGGCCCCTAAACTACGTTCTGGGATGAAAGTTACAGCTTCAGTGAAATCCGTTTGCAAATCGGAGTGATAGATTAGAATCGAGAGCCAACGGTAAGTTTTCTATGTTAAACCATTACACCATTGAAAAACTGGTTACGTTTGCAATCGAAAGAAAAATGACTATAGTTGAAGAGGTAATGGCCCCTAAACTATGTTCTGGGATGAAAGTTACAGCTTCAGTGAAATCCGTTTGCAAATCGGAGTGATAGATTAGAATCGAGAGCCAACGGTAAGTTTTCTATGTTAAACCATTACACCATTGAAAAACTGGTTACGTTTGCAATCGAAAGAAAAATGACTATAGTTGAAGAGGTAATGGCCCCTAAACTATGTTCTGGGATGAAAGTTACAGCTTCAGTGAAATCCGTTTGCAAATCGGAGTGATAGATTAGAATCGAGAGCCAACGGTAAGTTTTCTATGTTAAACCATTACACCATTGAAGAACTGGTTACGTTTGCAATCGAAAGAAAAATGACTATAGTTGAAGAGGTAATGGCCCCTAAACTATGTTCTGGGATGAAAGTTACAGCTTCAGTGAAATCCGTTTGCAAATCAGAGTGATAGATTAGAATCGAGAGCCAACGGTAAGTTTTGTATGTTAAACCATTACACCATTGAAAAACTGGTTACGTTTGCAATCGAAAGAAAAATGACTATAGTTGAAGAGGTAATGGCCCCTAAACTATGTTCTGGGATGAAAGTTACAGCTTCAGTGAAATCCGTTTGCAAATCGGAGTGATAGATTAGAATCGAGAGCCAACGGTAAGTTTTCTATGTTAAACCATTACACCATTGAAAAACTGGTTACGTTTGCAATCGAAAGAAAAATGACTATAGTTGAAGAGGTAATGGCCCCTAAACTATGTTCTGGGATGAAAGTTACAGCTTCAGTGAAATCCGTTTGCAAATCGGAGTGATAGATTAGAATCGAGAGCCAACGGTAAGTTTTGTATGTTAAACCATTACACCATTGAAAAACTGGTTACGTTTGCAATCGAAAGAAAAATGACTATAGTTGAAGAGGTAATGGCCCCTAAACTATGTTCTGGGATGAAAGTTACAGCTTCAGTGAAATCCGTTTGCAAATCGGAGTGATAGATTAGAATCGAGAGCCAACGGTAAGTTTTCTATGTTAAACCATTACACCATTGAAAAACTGGTTACGTTTGCAATCGAAAGAAAAATGACTATAGTTGAAGAGGTAATGGCCCCTAAACTATGTTCTGGGATGAAAGTTACAGCTTCAGTGAAATCTGTTTGCAAATCGGAGTGATAGATTAGAATCGAGAGCCAACGGTAAGTTTTCTATGTTAAACCATTACACCATTGAAAAACTGGTTACGTTTGCAATCAAAAGAAAAATGACTATAGTTGAAGAGGTAATGGCCCCTAAACTATGTTCTGGGATGAAAGTTACAGCTTCAGTGAAATCCGTTTGCAAATCGGAATGATAGACTAGAATCGAGAGCCAACGGTAAGTTTTCTATGTTAAACCATTACACCATTGAAAAACTGGTTACGTTTGCAATCGAAAGAAAAATGACTATAGTTGAAGAGGTAATGGCCCCTAAACTATGTTCTGGGATGAAAGTTACAGCTTCAGTGAAATCCGTTTGCAAATCGGAGTGATAGATTAGAATCGAGAGCCAACGGTTAGTTTTCTATGTTAAACCATTACACCATTGAAAAACTGGTTACGTTTGCAATCGAAAGAAAAATGACTATAGTTGAAGAGGTAATGGCCCCTAAACTATGTTCTGGGATGAAAGTTACAGCTTCAGTGAAATCCGTTTGCAAATCGGAGTGATAGATTAGAATCGAGAGCCAACGGTAAGTTTTCTATGTTAAACCATTACACCATTGAAAAACTGGTTACGTTTGCAATCGAAAGAAAAATGACTATAGTTGAAGAAGTAATGGCCCCTAAACTATGTTCTGGGATGAAAGTTACAGCTTCAGTGAAATCCGTTTGCAAATCGGAGTGATAGATTAGAATCGAGAGCCAACGGTAAGTTTTCTATGTTAAACCATTACACCATTGAAAAACTGGTTACGTTTGCAATCGAAAGAAAAATGACTATAGTTGAAGAGGTAATGGCCCCTAAACTATGTTCTGGGATGAAAGTTACAGCTTCAGTGAAATCCGTTTGCAAATCGGAATGATAGACTAGAATCGAGAGCCAACGGTAAGTTTTCTATGTTAAACCATTACACCATTTAAAAACTGGTTACGTTTGCAATCGAAAGAAAAATGACTATAGTTGAAGAGGTAATGGCCCCTAAACTATGTTCTGGGATGAAAGTTAAAGCTTCAGTGAAATCCATTTGCAAATCGGAGTGATAGATTAGAATCGAGAGCCAACGGTAAGTTTTCTATGTTAAACCATTACACCATTGAAAAACTGGTTACGTTTGCAATCGAAAGAAAAATGACTATAGTTGAAGAGGTAATGGCCCCTAAACTATGTTCTGGGATGAAAGTTACAGCTTCAGTGAAATCCGTTTGCAAATCGGAGTGATAGATTAGAATCGAGAGCCAACGGTAAGTTTTCTATGTTAAACCATTACACCATTGAAAAACTGGTTACGTTTGCAATCGAAAGAAAAATGACTATAGTTGAAGAGGTAATGGCCCCTAAACTATGTTCTGGGATGAAAGTTACAGCTTCAGTGAAATCCGTTTGCAAATCGGAGTGATAGATTAGAATCGAGAGCCAACGGTAAGTTTTCTATGTTAAACCATTACACCATTGAAAAACTGGTTACGTTTGCAATCGAAAGAAAAATGACTATAGTTGAAGAGGTAATGGCCCCTAAACTATGTTCTAGGATTAAAGTTACAGCTTCAGTGAAATCCGTTTGCAAATCGGAGTGATAGATTAGAATCGAGAGCCAACGGTAAGTTTTGTATGTTAAACCATTACACCATTGAAAAACTGGTTACGTTTGCAATCGAAAGAAAAATGACTATAGTTGAAGAGGTAATGGCCCCTAAACTATGTTCTGGGATGAAAGTTACAGCTTCAGTGAAATCCGTTTGCAAATCGGAGTGATAGATTAGAATCGAGAGCCAACGGTACGTTTTCTATGTTAAACCATTACACCATTGAAAAACTGGTTACGTTTGCAATCGAAAGAAAAATGACTATAGTTGAAGAGGTAATGGCCCCTAAACTATGTTCTGGGATGAAAGTTACAGCTTCAGTGAAATCCGTTTGCAAATCGGAGTGATAGATTAGAATCGAGAGTCAACGGTAAGTTTTGTATGTTAAACCATTACACCATTGAAAAACTGGTTACGTTTGCAATCGAAAGAAAAATGACTATAGTTGAAGAGGTAATAGCCCCTAAACTATGTTCTGGGATGAAAGTTACAGCTTCAGTGAAATCCGTTTGCAAATCAGAGTGATAGATTAGAATCGAGAGCCAACGGTAAGTTTTCTATGTTAAACCATTACACCATTGAAAAACTGGTTACGTTTGCAATCGAAAGAAAAATGACTATAGTTGAAGAGGTAATGGCCCCTAAACTATGTTCTGGGATGAAAGTTACAGCTTCAGTGAAATCCGTTTGCAAATCGGAGTGATAGATTAGAATCGAGAGCCAACGGTAAGTTTTCTATGTTAAACCATTACACCATTGAAAAACTGGTTACGTTTGCAATCGAAAGAAAAATGACTATAGTTGAAGAGGTAATGGCCCCTAAACTATGTTCTGGGATGAAAGTTACAGCTTCAGTGAAATCCGTTTGCAAATCGGAGTGATAGATTAGAATCGAGAGCCAACGGTAAGTTTTCTATGTTAAACCATTACACCATTGAAAAACTGGTTACGTTTGCAATCGAAAGAAAAATGACTATAGTTGAAGAGGTAATGGCCCCTAAACTATGTTCTGGGATGAAAGTTACAGCTTCAGTGAAATCCGTTTGCAAATCGGAGTGATAGATTAGAATCGAGAGCCAACGGTAAGTTTTCTATGTTAAACCATTACACCATTAAAAAACTGGTTACGTTTGCAATCGAAAGAAAAATGACTATAGTTGAAGAGGTAATGGCCCCTAAACTATGTTCTGGGATGAAAGTTACAGCTTCAGTGAAATCCGTTTGCAAATCGGAGTGATAGATTAGAATCGAGAGCCAACGGTAAGTTTTCTATGTTAAACCATTACACCATTGAAAAACTGGTTACGTTTGCAATCGAAAGAAAAATGACTATAGTTGAAGAGGTAATGGCTCCTAAACTATGTTCTGGGATGAAAGTTACAGCTTCAGTGAAATCTGTTTGCAAATCGGAGTGATAGATTAGAATCGAGAGCCAACGGTAAGTTTTCTATGTTAAACCATTACACCATTGAAAAACTGGTTACGTTTGCAATCAAAAGAAAAATGACTATAGTTGAAGAGGTAATGGCCCCTAAACTATGTTCTGGGATGAAAGTTACAGCTTCAGTGAAATCCGTTTGCAAATCGGAATGATAGACTAGAATCGAGAGCCAACGGTAAGTTTTCTATGTTAAACCATTACACCATTGAAAAACTGGTTACGTTTGCAATCGAAAGAAAAATGACTATAGTTGAAGAGGTAATGGCCCCTAAACTATGTTCTGGGATGAAAGTTACAGCTTCAGTGAAATCCGTTTGCAAATCGGAGTGATAGATTAGAATCGAGAGCCAACGGTAAGTTTTCTATGTTAAACCATTACACCATTGAAAAACTGGTTACGTTTGCAATCGAAAGAAAAATGACTATAGTTGAAGAGGTAATGGCCCCTAAACTATGTTCTGGGATGAAAGTTACAGCTTCAGTGAAATCCGTTTGCAAATCGGAGTGATAGATTAGAATCGAGAGCCAACGGTAAGTTTTGTATGTTAAACCATTACACCATTGAAAAACTGGTTACGTTTGCAATCGAAAGAAAAATGACTATAGTTGAAGAGGTAATGGCCCCTAAACTATGTTCTGGGATGAAAGTTACAGCTTCAGTGAAATCCGTTTGCAAATCAGAGTGATAGATTAGAATCGAGAGCCAACGGTAAGTTTTCTATGTTAAACCATTACACCATTGAAAAACTGGTTACGTTTGCAATCGAAAGAAAAATGACTATAGTTGAAGAGGTAATGGCCCCTAAACTATGTTCTGGGATGAAAGTTACAGCTTCAGTGAAATCCGTTTGCAAATCGGAGTGATAGATTAGAATCGAGAGCCAACGGTAAGTTTTCTATGTTAAACCATTACACCATTGAAAAACTGGTTACGTTTGCAATCGAAAGAAAAATGACTATAGTTGAAGAGGTAATGGCCCCTAAACTATGTTCTGGGATGAAAGTTACAGCTTCAGTGAAATCCGTTTGCAAATCGGAGTGATAGATTAGAATCGAGAGCCAACGGTAAGTTTTCTATGTTAAACCATTACACCATTGAAAAACTGGTTACGTTTGCAATCGAAAGAAAAATGACTATAGTTGAAGAGGTAATGGCCCCTAAACTATGTTCTGGGATGAAAGTTACAGCTTCAGTGAAATCCGTTTGCAAATCGGAGTGATAGATTAGAATCGAGAGCCAACGGTAAGTTTTCTATGTTAAACCATTACACCATTGAAAAACTGGTTACGTTTGCAATCGAAAGAAAAATGACTATAGTTGAAGAGGTAATGGCCCCTAAACTATGTTCTGGGATGAAAGTTACAGCTTCAGTGAAATCCGTTTGCAAATCGGAGTGATAGATTAGAATCGAGAGCCAACGGTAAGTTTTCTATGTTAAACCATTACACCATTGAAAAACTGGTTACGTTTGCAATCGAAAGAAAAATGACTATAGTTGAAGAGGTAATGGCCCCTAAACTATGTTCTGGGATGAAAGTTACAGCTTCAGTGAAATCCGTTTGCAAATCGGAGTGATAGATTAGAATCGAGAGCCAACGGTAAGTTTTCTATGTTAAACCATTACACCATTGAAAAACTGGTTACGTTTGCAATCGAAAGAAAAATGACTATAGTTGAAGAGGTAATGGCCCCTAAACTATGTTCTGGGATGAAAGTTACAGCTTCAGTGAAATCCGTTTGCAAATCGGAGTGATAGATTAGAATCGAGAGCCAACGGTAAGTTTTCTATGTTAAACCATTACACCATTGAAAAACTGGTTACGTTTGCAATCGAAAGAAAAATGACTATAGTTGAAGAGGTAATGGCCCCTAAACTATGTTCTGGGATGAAAGTTACAGCTTCAGTGAAATCCGTTTGCAAATCGGAGTGATAGATTAGAATCGAGAGCCAACGGTAAGTTTTGTATGTAAACCATTACACCATTGAAAAACTGGTTACGTTTGCAATCGAAAGAAAAATGACTATAGTTGAAGAGGTAATGGCCCCTAAACTACGTTCTGGGATGAAAGTTACAGCTTCAGTGAAATCCGTTTGCAAATCGGAGTGATAGATTAGAATCGAGAGCCAACGGTAAGTTTTCTATGTTAAACCATTACACCATTGAAAAACTGGTTACGTTTGCAATCGAAAGAAAAATGACTATAGTTGAAGAGGTAATGGCCCCTAAACTATGTTCTGGGATGAAAGTTACAGCTTCAGTGAAATCCGTTTGCAAATCGGAGTGATAGATTAGAATCGAGAGCCAACGGTAAGTTTTCTATGTTAAACCATTACACCATTGAAAAACTGGTTACGTTTGCAATCGAAAGAAAAATGACTATAGTTGAAGAGGTAATGGCCCCTAAACTATGTTCTGGGATGAAAGTTACAGCTTCAGTGAAATCCGTTTGCAAATCGGAGTGATAGATTAGAATCGAGAGCCAACGGTAAGTTTTCTATGTTAAACCATTACACCATTGAAAAACTGGTTACGTTTGCAATCGAAAGAAAAATGACTATAGTTGAAGAGGTAATGGCCCCTAAACTATGTTCTGGGATGAAAGTTACAGCTTCAGTGAAATCCGTTTGCAAATCGGAGTGATAGATTAGAATCGAGAGCCAACGGTAAGTTTTGTATGTTAAACCATTACACCATTGAAAAACTGGTTACGTTTGCAATCGAAAGAAAAATGACTATAGTTGAAGAGGTAATGGCCCCTAAACTATGTTCTGGGATGAAAGTTACAGCTTCAGTGAAATCCGTTTGCAAATCGGAATGATAGACTAGAATCGAGAGCCAACGGTAAGTTTTCTATGTTAAACCATTACACCATTGAAAAACTGGTTACGTTTGCAATCGAAAGAAAAATGACTATAGTTGAAGAGGTAATGGCCCCTAAACTATGTTCTGGGATGAAAGTTACAGCTTCAGTGAAATCCGTTTGCAAATCGGAGTGATAGATTAGAATCGAGAGCCAACGGTAAGTTTTCTATGTTAAACCATTACACCATTGAAAAACTGGTTACGTTTGCAATCGAAAGAAAAATGACTATAGTTGAAGAGGTAATGGCCCCTAAACTATGTTCTGGGATGAAAGTTACAGCTTCAGTGAAATCCGTTTGCAAATCGGAGTGATAGATTAGAATCGAGAGCCAACGGTAAGTTTTCTATGTTAAACCATTACACCATTGAAAAACTGGTTACGTTTGCAATCGAAAGAAAAATGACTATAGTTGAAGAAGTAATGGCCCCTAAACTATGTTCTGGGATGAAAGTTACAGCTTCAGTGAAATCCGTTTGCAAATCGGAGTGATAGATTAGAATCGAGAGCCAACGGTAAGTTTTCTATGTTAAACCATTACACCATTGAAAAACTGGTTACGTTTGCAATCGAAAGAAAAATGACTATAGTTGAAGAGGTAATGGCCCCTAAACTATGTTCTGGGATGAAAGTTACAGCTTCAGTGAAATCCGTTTGCAAATCGGAATGATAGACTAGAATCGAGAGCCAACGGTAAGTTTTCTATGTTAAACCATTACACCATTTAAAAACTGGTTACGTTTGCAATCGAAAGAAAAATGACTATAGTTGAAGAGGTAATGGCCCCTAAACTATGTTCTGGGATGAAAGTTACAGCTTCAGTGAAATCCATTTGCAAATCGGAGTGATAGATTAGAATCGAGAGCCAACGGTAAGTTTTCTATGTTAAACCATTACACCATTGAAAAACTGGTTACGTTTGCAATCGAAAGAAAAATGACTATAGTTGAAGAGGTAATGGCCCCTAAACTATGTTCTGGGATGAAAGTTACAGCTTCAGTGAAATCCGTTTGCAAATCGGAGTGATAGATTAGAATCGAGAGCCAACGGTAAGTTTTCTATGTTAAACCATTACACCATTGAAAAACTGGTTACGTTTGCAATCGAAAGAAAAATGACTATAGTTGAAGAGGTAATGGCCCCTAAACTATGTTCTGGGATGAAAGTTACAGCTTCAGTGAAATCCGTTTGCAAATCGGAGTGATAGATTAGAATCGAGAGCCAACGGTAAGTTTTCTATGTTAAACCATTACACCATTGAAAACTGGTTACGTTTGCAATCGAAAGAAAAATGACTATAGTTGAAGAGGTAATGGCCCCTAAACTATGTTCTAGGATTAAAGTTACAGCTTCAGTGAAATCCGTTTGCAAATCGGAGTGATAGATTAGAATCGAGAGCCAACGGTAAGTTTTGTATGTTAAACCATTACACCATTGAAAAACTGGTTACGTTTGCAATCGAAAGAAAAATGACTATAGTTGAAGAGGTAATGGCCCCTAAACTATGTTCTGGGATGAAAGTTACAGCTTCAGTGAAATCCGTTTGCAAATCGGAGTGATAGATTAGAATCGAGAGCCAACGGTACGTTTTCTATGTTAAACCATTACACCATTGAAAAACTGGTTACGTTTGCAATCGAAAGAAAAATGACTATAGTTGAAGAGGTAATGGCCCCTAAACTATGTTCTGGGATGAAAGTTACAGCTTCAGTGAAATCCGTTTGCAAATCGGAGTGATAGATTAGAATCGAGAGTCAACGGTAAGTTTTGTATGTTAAACCATTACACCATTGAAAAACTGGTTACGTTTGCAATCGAAAGAAAAATGACTATAGTTGAAGAGGTAATAGCCCCTAAACTATGTTCTGGGATGAAAGTTACAGCTTCAGTGAAATCCGTTTGCAAATCAGAGTGATAGATTAGAATCGAGAGCCAACGGTAAGTTTTCTATGTTAAACCATTACACCATTGAAAAACTGGTTACGTTTGCAATCGAAAGAAAAATGACTATAGTTGAAGAGGTAATGGCCCCTAAACTATGTTCTGGGATGAAAGTTACAGCTTCAGTGAAATCCGTTTGCAAATCGGAGTGATAGATTAGAATCGAGAGCCAACGGTAAGTTTTCTATGTTAAACCATTACACCATTGAAAAACTGGTTACGTTTGCAATCGAAAGAAAAATGACTATAGTTGAAGAGGTAATGGCCCCTAAACTATGTTCTGGGATGAAAGTTACAGCTTCAGTGAAATCCGTTTGCAAATCGGAGTGATAGATTAGAATCGAGAGCCAACGGTAAGTTTTCTATGTTAAACCATTACACCATTGAAAAACTGGTTACGTTTGCAATCGAAAGAAAAATGACTATAGTTGAAGAGGTAATGGCCCCTAAACTATGTTCTGGGATGAAAGTTACAGCTTCAGTGAAATCCGTTTGCAAATCGGAGTGATAGATTAGAATCGAGAGCCAACGGTAAGTTTTCTATGTTAAACCATTACACCATTGAAAAACTGGTTACGTTTGCAATCGAAAGAAAAATGACTATAGTTGAAGAGGTAATGGCCCCTAAACTATGTTCTGGGATGAAAGTTACAGCTTCAGTGAAATCCGTTTGCAAATCGGAGTGATAGATTAGAATCGAGAGCCAACGGTAAGTTTTCTATGTTAAACCATTACACCATTGAAAAACTGGTTACGTTTGCAATCGAAAGAAAAATGACTATAGTTGAAGAGGTAATGGCCCCTAAACTATGTTCTGGGATGAAAGTTACAGCTTCAGTGAAATCCGTTTGCAAATCGGAGTGATAGATTAGAATCGAGAGCCAACGGTAAGTTTTCTATGTTAAACCATTACACCATTGAAAAACTGGTTACGTTTGCAATCGAAAGAAAAATGACTATAGTTGAAGAGGTAATGGCCCCTAAACTATGTTCTGGGATGAAAGTTACAGCTTCAGTGAAATCCGTTTGCAAATCGGAGTGATAGATTAGAATCGAGAGCCAACGGTAAGTTTTCTATGTTAAACCATTACACCATTGAAAAACTGGTTACGTTTGCAATCGAAAGAAAAATGACTATAGTTGAAGAGGTAATGGCCCCTAAACTATGTTCTGGGATGAAAGTTACAGCTTCAGTGAAATCCGTTTGCAAATCGGAGTGATAGATTAGAATCGAGAGCCAACGGTAAGTTTTCTATGTTAAACCATTACACCATTGAAAAACTGGTTACGTTTGCAATCGAAAGAAAAATGACTATAGTTGAAGAGGTAATGGCCCCTAAACTATGTTCTGGGATGAAAGTTACAGCTTCAGTGAAATCCGTTTGCAAATCGGAGTGATAGATTAGAATCGAGAGCCAACGGTAAGTTTTCTATGTTAAACCATTACACCATTGAAAAACTGGTTACGTTTGCAATCGAAAGAAAAATGACTATAGTTGAAGAGGTAATGGCCCCTAAACTATGTTCTGGGATGAAAGTTACAGCTTCAGTGAAATCCGTTTGCAAATCGGAGTGATAGATTAGAATCGAGAGCCAACGGTAAGTTTTCTATGTTAAACCATTACACCATTGAAAAACTGGTTACGTTTGCAATCGAAAGAAAAATGACTATAGTTGAAGAGGTAATGGCCCCTAAACTATGTTCTGGGATGAAAGTTACAGCTTCAGTGAAATCCGTTTGCAAATCGGAGTGATAGATTAGAATCGAGAGCCAACGGTAAGTTTTCTATGTTAAACCATTACACCATTGAAAAACTGGTTACGTTTGCAATCGAAAGAAAAATGACTATAGTTGAAGAGGTAATGGCCCCTAAACTATGTTCTGGGATGAAAGTTACAGCTTCAGTGAAATCCGTTTGCAAATCGGAGTGATAGATTAGAATCGAGAGCCAACGGTAAGTTTTCTATGTTAAACCATTACACCATTGAAAAACTGGTTACGTTTGCAATCGAAAGAAAAATGACTATAGTTGAAGAGGTAATGGCCCCTAAACTATGTTCTGGGATGAAAGTTACAGCTTCAGTGAAATCCGTTTGCAAATCGGAGTGATAGATTAGAATCGAGAGCCAACGGTAAGTTTTCTATGTTAAACCATTACACCATTGAAAAACTGGTTACGTTTGCAATCGAAAGAAAAATGACTATAGTTGAAGAGGTAATGGCCCCTAAACTATGTTCTGGGATGAAAGTTACAGCTTCAGTGAAATCCGTTTGCAAATCGGAGTGATAGATTAGAATCGAGAGCCAACGGTAAGTTTTCTATGTTAAACCATTACACCATTGAAAAACTGGTTACGTTTGCAATCGAAAGAAAAATGACTATAGTTGAAGAGGTAATGGCCCCTAAACTATGTTCTGGGATGAAAGTTACAGCTTCAGTGAAATCCGTTTGCAAATCGGAGTGATAGATTAGAATCGAGAGCCAACGGTAAGTTTTCTATGTTAAACCATTACACCATTGAAAAACTGGTTACGTTTGCAATCGAAAGAAAAATGACTATAGTTGAAGAGGTAATGGCCCCTAAACTATGTTCTGGGATGAAAGTTACAGCTTCAGTGAAATCCGTTTGCAAATCGGAGTGATAGATTAGAATCGAGAGCCAACGGTAAGTTTTCTATGTTAAACCATTACACCATTGAAAAACTGGTTACGTTTGCAATCGAAAGAAAAATGACTATAGTTGAAGAGGTAATGGCCCCTAAACTATGTTCTGGGATGAAAGTTACAGCTTCAGTGAAATCCGTTTGCAAATCGGAGTGATAGATTAGAATCGAGAGCCAACGGTAAGTTTTCTATGTTAAACCATTACACCATTGAAAAACTGGTTACGTTTGCAATCGAAAGAAAAATGACTATAGTTGAAGAGGTAATGGCCCCTAAACTATGTTCTGGGATGAAAGTTACAGCTTCAGTGAAATCCGTTTGCAAATCGGAGTGATAGATTAGAATCGAGAGCCAACGGTAAGTTTTCTATGTTAAACCATTACACCATTGAAAAACTGGTTACGTTTGCAATCGAAAGAAAAATGACTATAGTTGAAGAGGTAATGGCCCCTAAACTATGTTCTGGGATGAAAGTTACAGCTTCAGTGAAATCCGTTTGCAAATCGGAGTGATAGATTAGAATCGAGAGCCAACGGTAAGTTTTCTATGTTAAACCATTACACCATTGAAAAACTGGTTACGTTTGCAATCGAAAGAAGAAAAATGACTATAGTTGAAGAGGTAATGGCCCCTAAACTATGTTCTGGGATGAAAGTTACAGCTTCAGTGAAATCCGTTTGCAAATCGGAGTGATAGATTAGAATCGAGAGCCAACGGTAAGTTTTCTATGTTAAACCATTACACCATTGAAAAACTGGTTACGTTTGCAATCGAAAGAAAAATGACTATAGTTGAAGAGGTAATGGCCCCTAAACTATGTTCTGGGATGAAAGTTACAGCTTCAGTGAAATCCGTTTGCAAATCGGAGTGATAGATTAGAATCGAGAGCCAACGGTAAGTTTTCTATGTTAAACCATTACACCATTGAAAAACTGGTTACGTTTGCAATCGAAAGAAAAATGACTATAGTTGAAGAGGTAATGGCCCCTAAACTATGTTCTGGGATGAAAGTTACAGCTTCAGTGAAATCCGTTTGCAAATCGGAGTGATAGATTAGAATCGAGAGCCAACGGTAAGTTTTCTATGTTAAACCATTACACCATTGAAAAACTGGTTACGTTTGCAATCGAAAGAAAAATGACTATAGTTGAAGAGGTAATGGCCCCTAAACTATGTTCTGGGATGAAAGTTACAGCTTCAGTGAAATCCGTTTGCAAATCGGAGTGATAGATTAGAATCGAGAGCCAACGGTAAGTTTTCTATGTTAAACCATTACACCATTGAAAAACTGGTTACGTTTGCAATCGAAAGAAAAATGACTATAGTTGAAGAGGTAATGGCCCCTAAACTATGTTCTGGGATGAAAGTTACAGCTTCAGTGAAATCCGTTTGCAAATCGGAGTGATAGATTAGAATCGAGAGCCAACGGTAAGTTTTCTATGTTAAACCATTACACCATTGAAAAACTGGTTACGTTTGCAATCGAAAGAAAAATGACTATAGTTGAAGAGGTAATGGCCCCTAAACTATGTTCTGGGATGAAAGTTACAGCTTCAGTGAAATCCGTTTGCAAATCGGAGTGATAGATTAGAATCGAGAGCCAACGGTAAGTTTTCTATGTTAAACCATTACACCATTGAAAAACTGGTTACGTTTGCAATCGAAAGAAAAATGACTATAGTTGAAGAGGTAATGGCCCCTAAACTATGTTCTGGGATGAAAGTTACAGCTTCAGTGAAATCCGTTTGCAAATCGGAGTGATAGATTAGAATCGAGAGCCAACGGTAAGTTTTCTATGTTAAACCATTACACCATTGAAAAACTGGTTACGTTTGCAATCGAAAGAAAAATGACTATAGTTGAAGAGGTAATGGCCCCTAAACTATGTTCTGGGATGAAAGTTACAGCTTCAGTGAAATCCGTTTGCAAATCGGAGTGATAGATTAGAATCGAGAGCCAACGGTAAGTTTTCTATGTTAAACCATTACACCATTGAAAAACTGGTTACGTTTGCAATCGAAAGAAAAATGACTATAGTTGAAGAGGTAATGGCCCCTAAACTATGTTCTGGGATGAAAGTTACAGCTTCAGTGAAATCCGTTTGCAAATCGGAGTGATAGATTAGAATCGAGAGCCAACGGTAAGTTTTCTATGTTAAACCATTACACCATTGAAAAACTGGTTACGTTTGCAATCGAAAGAAAAATGACTATAGTTGAAGAGGTAATGGCCCCTAAACTATGTTCTGGGATGAAAGTTACAGCTTCAGTGAAATCCGTTTGCAAATCGGAGTGATAGATTAGAATCGAGAGCCAACGGTAAGTTTTCTATGTTAAACCATTACACCATTGAAAAACTGGTTACGTTTGCAATCGAAAGAAAAATGACTATAGTTGAAGAGGTAATGGCCCCTAAACTATGTTCTGGGATGAAAGTTACAGCTTCAGTGAAATCCGTTTGCAAATCGGAGTGATAGATTAGAATCGAGAGCCAACGGTAAGTTTTCTATGTTAAACCATTACACCATTGAAAAACTGGTTACGTTTGCAATCGAAAGAAAAATGACTATAGTTGAAGAGGTAATGGCCCCTAAACTATGTTCTGGGATGAAAGTTACAGCTTCAGTGAAATCCGTTTGCAAATCGGAGTGATAGATTAGAATCGAGAGCCAACGGTAAGTTTTCTATGTTAAACCATTACACCATTGAAAAACTGGTTACGTTTGCAATCGAAAGAAAAATGACTATAGTTGAAGAGGTAATGGCCCCTAAACTATGTTCTGGGATGAAAGTTACAGCTTCAGTGAAATCCGTTTGCAAATCGGAGTGATAGATTAGAATCGAGAGCCAACGGTAAGTTTTCTATGTTAAACCATTACACCATTGAAAAACTGGTTACGTTTGCAATCGAAAGAAAAATGACTATAGTTGAAGAGGTAATGGCCCCTAAACTATGTTCTGGGATGAAAGTTACAGCTTCAGTGAAATCCGTTTGCAAATCGGAGTGATAGATTAGAATCGAGAGCCAACGGTAAGTTTTCTATGTTAAACCATTACACCATTGAAAAACTGGTTACGTTTGCAATCGAAAGAAAAATGACTATAGTTGAAGAGGTAATGGCCCCTAAACTATGTTCTGGGATGAAAGTTACAGCTTCAGTGAAATCCGTTTGCAAATCGGAGTGATAGATTAGAATCGAGAGCCAACGGTAAGTTTTCTATGTTAAACCATTACACCATTGAAAAACTGGTTACGTTTGCAATCGAAAGAAAAATGACTATAGTTGAAGAGGTAATGGCCCCTAAACTATGTTCTGGGATGAAAGTTACAGCTTCAGTGAAATCCGTTTGCAAATCGGAGTGATAGATTAGAATCGAGAGCCAACGGTAAGTTTTCTATGTTAAACCATTACACCATTGAAAAACTGGTTACGTTTGCAATCGAAAGAAAAATGACTATAGTTGAAGAGGTAATGGCCCCTAAACTATGTTCTGGGATGAAAGTTACAGCTTCAGTGAAATCCGTTTGCAAATCGGAGTGATAGATTAGAATCGAGAGCCAACGGTAAGTTTTCTATGTTAAACCATTACACCATTGAAAAACTGGTTACGTTTGCAATCGAAAGAAAAATGACTATAGTTGAAGAGGTAATGGCCCCTAAACTATGTTCTGGGATGAAAGTTACAGCTTCAGTGAAATCCGTTTGCAAATCGGAGTGATAGATTAGAATCGAGAGCCAACGGTAAGTTTTCTATGTTAAACCATTACACCATTGAAAAACTGGTTACGTTTGCAATCGAAAGAAAAATGACTATAGTTGAAGAGGTAATGGCCCCTAAACTATGTTCTGGGATGAAAGTTACAGCTTCAGTGAAATCCGTTTGCAAATCGGAGTGATAGATTAGAATCGAGAGCCAACGGTAAGTTTTCTATGTTAAACCATTACACCATTGAAAAACTGGTTACGTTTGCAATCGAAAGAAAAATGACTATAGTTGAAGAGGTAATGGCCCCTAAACTATGTTCTGGGATGAAAGTTACAGCTTCAGTGAAATCCGTTTGCAAATCGGAGTGATAGATTAGAATCGAGAGCCAACGGTAAGTTTTCTATGTTAAACCATTACACCATTGAAAAACTGGTTACGTTTGCAATCGAAAGAAAAATGACTATAGTTGAAGAGGTAATGGCCCCTAAACTATGTTCTGGGATGAAAGTTACAGCTTCAGTGAAATCCGTTTGCAAATCGGAGTGATAGATTAGAATCGAGAGCCAACGGTAAGTTTTCTATGTTAAACCATTACACCATTGAAAAACTGGTTACGTTTGCAATCGAAAGAAAAATGACTATAGTTGAAGAGGTAATGGCCCCTAAACTATGTTCTGGGATGAAAGTTACAGCTTCAGTGAAATCCGTTTGCAAATCGGAGTGATAGATTAGAATCGAGAGCCAACGGTAAGTTTTCTATGTTAAACCATTACACCATTGAAAAACTGGTTACGTTTGCAATCGAAAGAAAAATGACTATAGTTGAAGAGGTAATGGCCCCTAAACTATGTTCTGGGATGAAAGTTACAGCTTCAGTGAAATCCGTTTGCAAATCGGAGTGATAGATTAGAATCGAGAGCCAACGGTAAGTTTTCTATGTTAAACCATTACACCATTGAAAAACTGGTTACGTTTGCAATCGAAAGAAAAATGACTATAGTTGAAGAGGTAATGGCCCCTAAACTATGTTCTGGGATGAAAGTTACAGCTTCAGTGAAATCCGTTTGCAAATCGGAGTGATAGATTAGAATCGAGAGCCAACGGTAAGTTTTCTATGTTAAACCATTACACCATTGAAAAACTGGTTACGTTTGCAATCGAAAGAAAAATGACTATAGTTGAAGAGGTAATGGCCCCTAAACTATGTTCTGGGATGAAAGTTACAGCTTCAGTGAAATCCGTTTGCAAATCGGAGTGATAGATTAGAATCGAGAGCCAACGGTAAGTTTTCTATGTTAAACCATTACACCATTGAAAAACTGGTTACGTTTGCAATCGAAAGAAAAATGACTATAGTTGAAGAGGTAATGGCCCCTAAACTATGTTCTGGGATGAAAGTTACAGCTTCAGTGAAATCCGTTTGCAAATCGGAGTGATAGATTAGAATCGAGAGCCAACGGTAAGTTTTCTATGTTAAACCATTACACCATTGAAAAACTGGTTACGTTTGCAATCGAAAGAAAAATGACTATAGTTGAAGAGGTAATGGCCCCTAAACTATGTTCTGGGATGAAAGTTACAGCTTCAGTGAAATCCGTTTGCAAATCGGAGTGATAGATTAGAATCGAGAGCCAACGGTAAGTTTTCTATGTTAAACCATTACACCATTGAAAAACTGGTTACGTTTGCAATCGAAAGAAAAATGACTATAGTTGAAGAGGTAATGGCCCCTAAACTATGTTCTGGGATGAAAGTTACAGCTTCAGTGAAATCCGTTTGCAAATCGGAGTGATAGATTAGAATCGAGAGCCAACGGTAAGTTTTCTATGTTAAACCATTACACCATTGAAAAACTGGTTACGTTTGCAATCGAAAGAAAAATGACTATAGTTGAAGAGGTAATGGCCCCTAAACTATGTTCTGGGATGAAAGTTACAGCTTCAGTGAAATCCGTTTGCAAATCGGAGTGATAGATTAGAATCGAGAGCCAACGGTAAGTTTTCTATGTTAAACCATTACACCATTGAAAAACTGGTTACGTTTGCAATCGAAAGAAAAATGACTATAGTTGAAGAGGTAATGGCCCCTAAACTATGTTCTGGGATGAAAGTTACAGCTTCAGTGAAATCCGTTTGCAAATCGGAGTGATAGATTAGAATCGAGAGCCAACGGTAAGTTTTCTATGTTAAACCATTACACCATTGAAAAACTGGTTACGTTTGCAATCGAAAGAAAAATGACTATAGTTGAAGAGGTAATGGCCCCTAAACTATGTTCTGGGATGAAAGTTACAGCTTCAGTGAAATCCGTTTGCAAATCGGAGTGATAGATTAGAATCGAGAGCCAACGGTAAGTTTTCTATGTTAAACCATTACACCATTGAAAAACTGGTTACGTTTGCAATCGAAAGAAAAATGACTATAGTTGAAGAGGTAATGGCCCCTAAACTATGTTCTGGGATGAAAGTTACAGCTTCAGTGAAATCCGTTTGCAAATCGGAGTGATAGATTAGAATCGAGAGCCAACGGTAAGTTTTCTATGTTAAACCATTACACCATTGAAAAACTGGTTACGTTTGCAATCGAAAGAAAAATGACTATAGTTGAAGAGGTAATGGCCCCTAAACTATGTTCTGGGATGAAAGTTACAGCTTCAGTGAAATCCGTTTGCAAATCGGAGTGATAGATTAGAATCGAGAGCCAACGGTAAGTTTTCTATGTTAAACCATTACACCATTGAAAAACTGGTTACGTTTGCAATCGAAAGAAAAATGACTATAGTTGAAGAGGTAATGGCCCCTAAACTATGTTCTGGGATGAAAGTTACAGCTTCAGTGAAATCCGTTTGCAAATCGGAGTGATAGATTAGAATCGAGAGCCAACGGTAAGTTTTCTATGTTAAACCATTACACCATTGAAAAACTGGTTACGTTTGCAATCGAAAGAAAAATGACTATAGTTGAAGAGGTAATGGCCCCTAAACTATGTTCTGGGATGAAAGTTACAGCTTCAGTGAAATCCGTTTGCAAATCGGAGTGATAGATTAGAATCGAGAGCCAACGGTAAGTTTTCTATGTTAAACCATTACACCATTGAAAAACTGGTTACGTTTGCAATCGAAAGAAAAATGACTATAGTTGAAGAGGTAATGGCCCCTAAACTATGTTCTGGGATGAAAGTTACAGCTTCAGTGAAATCCGTTTGCAAATCGGAGTGATAGATTAGAATCGAGAGCCAACGGTAAGTTTTCTATGTTAAACCATTACACCATTGAAAAACTGGTTACGTTTGCAATCGAAAGAAAAATGACTATAGTTGAAGAGGTAATGGCCCCTAAACTATGTTCTGGGATGAAAGTTACAGCTTCAGTGAAATCCGTTTGCAAATCGGAGTGATAGATTAGAATCGAGAGCCAACGGTAAGTTTTCTATGTTAAACCATTACACCATTGAAAAACTGGTTACGTTTGCAATCGAAAGAAAAATGACTATAGTTGAAGAGGTAATGGCCCCTAAACTATGTTCTGGGATGAAAGTTACAGCTTCAGTGAAATCCGTTTGCAAATCGGAGTGATAGATTAGAATCGAGAGCCAACGGTAAGTTTTCTATGTTAAACCATTACACCATTGAAAAACTGGTTACGTTTGCAATCGAAAGAAAAATGACTATAGTTGAAGAGGTAATGGCCCCTAAACTATGTTCTGGGATGAAAGTTACAGCTTCAGTGAAATCCGTTTGCAAATCGGAGTGATAGATTAGAATCGAGAGCCAACGGTAAGTTTTCTATGTTAAACCATTACACCATTGAAAAACTGGTTACGTTTGCAATCGAAAGAAAAATGACTATAGTTGAAGAGGTAATGGCCCCTAAACTATGTTCTGGGATGAAAGTTACAGCTTCAGTGAAATCCGTTTGCAAATCGGAGTGATAGATTAGAATCGAGAGCCAACGGTAAGTTTTCTATGTTAAACCATTACACCATTGAAAAACTGGTTACGTTTGCAATCGAAAGAAAAATGACTATAGTTGAAGAGGTAATGGCCCCTAAACTATGTTCTGGGATGAAAGTTACAGCTTCAGTGAAATCCGTTTGCAAATCGGAGTGATAGATTAGAATCGAGAGCCAACGGTAAGTTTTCTATGTTAAACCATTACACCATTGAAAAACTGGTTACGTTTGCAATCGAAAGAAAAATGACTATAGTTGAAGAGGTAATGGCCCCTAAACTATGTTCTGGGATGAAAGTTACAGCTTCAGTGAAATCCGTTTGCAAATCGGAGTGATAGATTAGAATCGAGAGCCAACGGTAAGTTTTCTATGTTAAACCATTACACCATTGAAAAACTGGTTACGTTTGCAATCGAAAGAAAAATGACTATAGTTGAAGAGGTAATGGCCCCTAAACTATGTTCTGGGATGAAAGTTACAGCTTCAGTGAAATCCGTTTGCAAATCGGAGTGATAGATTAGAATCGAGAGCCAACGGTAAGTTTTCTATGTTAAACCATTACACCATTGAAAAACTGGTTACGTTTGCAATCGAAAGAAAAATGACTATAGTTGAAGAGGTAATGGCCCCTAAACTATGTTCTGGGATGAAAGTTACAGCTTCAGTGAAATCCGTTTGCAAATCGGAGTGATAGATTAGAATCGAGAGCCAACGGTAAGTTTTCTATGTTAAACCATTACACCATTGAAAAACTGGTTACGTTTGCAATCGAAAGAAAAATGACTATAGTTGAAGAGGTAATGGCCCCTAAACTATGTTCTGGGATGAAAGTTACAGCTTCAGTGAAATCCGTTTGCAAATCGGAGTGATAGATTAGAATCGAGAGCCAACGGTAAGTTTTCTATGTTAAACCATTACACCATTGAAAAACTGGTTACGTTTGCAATCGAAAGAAAAATGACTATAGTTGAAGAGGTAATGGCCCCTAAACTATGTTCTGGGATGAAAGTTACAGCTTCAGTGAAATCCGTTTGCAAATCGGAGTGATAGATTAGAATCGAGAGCCAACGGTAAGTTTTCTATGTTAAACCATTACACCATTGAAAAACTGGTTACGTTTGCAATCGAAAGAAAAATGACTATAGTTGAAGAGGTAATGGCCCCTAAACTATGTTCTGGGATGAAAGTTACAGCTTCAGTGAAATCCGTTTGCAAATCGGAGTGATAGACTAGAATCGAGAGCCAACGGTAAGTTTTCTATGTTAAACCATTACACCATTGAAAAACTGGTTACGTTTGCAATCGAAAGAAAAATGACTATAGTTGAAGAGGTAATGGCCCCTAAACTATGTTCTGGGATGAAAGTTACAGCTTCAGTGAAATCCGTTTGCAAATCGGAGTGATAGATTAGAATCGAGAGCCAACGGTAAGTTTTCTATGTTAAACCATTACACCATTGAAAAACTGGTTACGTTTGCAATCGAAAGAAAAATGACTATAGTTGAAGAGGTAATGGCCCCTAAACTATGTTCTGGGATGAAAGTTACAGCTTCAGTGAAATCCGTTTGCAAATCGGAGTGATAGATTAGAATCGAGAGCCAACGGTAAGTTTTCTATGTTAAACCATTACACCATTGAAAAACTGGTTACGTTTGCAATCGAAAGAAAAATGACTATAGTTGAAGAGGTAATGGCCCCTAAACTATGTTCTGGGATGAAAGTTACAGCTTCAGTGAAATCCGTTTGCAAATCGGAGTGATAGATTAGAATCGAGAGCCAACGGTAAGTTTTCTATGTTAAACCATTACACCATTGAAAAACTGGTTACGTTTGCAATCGAAAGAAAAATGACTATAGTTGAAGAGGTAATGGCCCCTAAACTATGTTCTGGGATGAAAGTTACAGCTTCAGTGAAATCCGTTTGCAAATCGGAGTGATAGATTAGAATCGAGAGCCAACGGTAAGTTTTCTATGTTAAACCATTACACCATTGAAAAACTGGTTACGTTTGCAATCGAAAGAAAAATGACTATAGTTGAAGAGGTAATGGCCCCTAAACTATGTTCTGGGATGAAAGTTACAGCTTCAGTGAAATCCGTTTGCAAATCGGAGTGATAGATTAGAATCGAGAGCCAACGGTAAGTTTTCTATGTTAAACCATTACACCATTGAAAAACTGGTTACGTTTGCAATCGAAAGAAAAATGACTATAGTTGAAGAGGTAATGGCCCCTAAACTATGTTCTGGGATGAAAGTTACAGCTTCAGTGAAATCCGTTTGCAAATCGGAGTGATAGATTAGAATCGAGAGCCAACGGTAAGTTTTCTATGTTAAACCATTACACCATTGAAAAACTGGTTACGTTTGCAATCGAAAGAAAAATGACTATAGTTGAAGAGGTAATGGCCCCTAAACTATGTTCTGGGATGAAAGTTACAGCTTCAGTGAAATCCGTTTGCAAATCGGAGTGATAGATTAGAATCGAGAGCCAACGGTAAGTTTTCTATGTTAAACCATTACACCATTGAAAAACTGGTTACGTTTGCAATCGAAAGAAAAATGACTATAGTTGAAGAGGTAATGGCCCCTAAACTATGTTCTGGGATGAAAGTTACAGCTTCAGTGAAATCCGTTTGCAAATCGGAGTGATAGATTAGAATCGAGAGCCAACGGTAAGTTTTCTATGTTAAACCATTACACCATTGAAAAACTGGTTACGTTTGCAATCGAAAGAAAAATGACTATAGTTGAAGAGGTAATGGCCCCTAAACTATGTTCTGGGATGAAAGTTACAGCTTCAGTGAAATCCGTTTGCAAATCGGAGTGATAGATTAGAATCGAGAGCCAACGGTAAGTTTTCTATGTTAAACCATTACACCATTGAAAAACTGGTTACGTTTGCAATCGAAAGAAAAATGACTATAGTTGAAGAGGTAATGGCCCCTAAACTATGTTCTGGGATGAAAGTTACAGCTTCAGTGAAATCCGTTTGCAAATCGGAGTGATAGATTAGAATCGAGAGCCAACGGTAAGTTTTCTATGTTAAACCATTACACCATTGAAAAACTGGTTACGTTTGCAATCGAAAGAAAAATGACTATAGTTGAAGAGGTAATGGCCCCTAAACTATGTTCTGGGATGAAAGTTACAGCTTCAGTGAAATCCGTTTGCAAATCGGAGTGATAGATTAGAATCGAGAGCCAACGGTAAGTTTTCTATGTTAAACCATTACACCATTGAAAAACTGGTTACGTTTGCAATCGAAAGAAAAATGACTATAGTTGAAGAGGTAATGGCCCCTAAACTATGTTCTGGGATGAAAGTTACAGCTTCAGTGAAATCCGTTTGCAAATCGGAGTGATAGATTAGAATCGAGAGCCAACGGTAAGTTTTCTATGTTAAACCATTACACCATTGAAAAACTGGTTACGTTTGCAATCGAAAGAAAAATGACTATAGTTGAAGAGGTAATGGCCCCTAAACTATGTTCTGGGATGAAAGTTACAGCTTCAGTGAAATCCGTTTGCAAATCGGAGTGATAGATTAGAATCGAGAGCCAACGGTAAGTTTTCTATGTTAAACCATTACACCATTGAAAAACTGGTTACGTTTGCAATCGAAAGAAAAATGACTATAGTTGAAGAGGTAATGGCCCCTAAACTATGTTCTGGGATGAAAGTTACAGCTTCAGTGAAATCCGTTTGCAAATCGGAGTGATAGATTAGAATCGAGAGCCAACGGTAAGTTTTCTATGTTAAACCATTACACCATTGAAAAACTGGTTACGTTTGCAATCGAAAGAAAAATGACTATAGTTGAAGAGGTAATGGCCCCTAAACTATGTTCTGGGATGAAAGTTACAGCTTCAGTGAAATCCGTTTGCAAATCGGAGTGATAGATTAGAATCGAGAGCCAACGGTAAGTTTTCTATGTTAAACCATTACACCATTGAAAAACTGGTTACGTTTGCAATCGAAAGAAAAATGACTATAGTTGAAGAGGTAATGGCCCCTAAACTATGTTCTGGGATGAAAGTTACAGCTTCAGTGAAATCCGTTTGCAAATCGGAGTGATAGATTAGAATCGAGAGCCAACGGTAAGTTTTCTATGTTAAACCATTACACCATTGAAAAACTGGTTACGTTTGCAATCGAAAGAAAAATGACTATAGTTGAAGAGGTAATGGCCCCTAAACTATGTTCTGGGATGAAAGTTACAGCTTCAGTGAAATCCGTTTGCAAATCGGAGTGATAGATTAGAATCGAGAGCCAACGGTAAGTTTTCTATGTTAAACCATTACACCATTGAAAAACTGGTTACGTTTGCAATCGAAAGAAAAATGACTATAGTTGAAGAGGTAATGGCCCCTAAACTATGTTCTGGGATGAAAGTTACAGCTTCAGTGAAATCCGTTTGCAAATCGGAGTGATAGATTAGAATCGAGAGCCAACGGTAAGTTTTCTATGTTAAACCATTACACCATTGAAAAACTGGTTACGTTTGCAATCGAAAGAAAAATGACTATAGTTGAAGAGGTAATGGCCCCTAAACTATGTTCTGGGATGAAAGTTACAGCTTCAGTGAAATCCGTTTGCAAATCGGAGTGATAGATTAGAATCGAGAGCCAACGGTAAGTTTTCTATGTTAAACCATTACACCATTGAAAAACTGGTTACGTTTGCAATCGAAAGAAAAATGACTATAGTTGAAGAGGTAATGGCCCCTAAACTATGTTCTGGGATGAAAGTTACAGCTTCAGTGAAATCCGTTTGCAAATCGGAGTGATAGATTAGAATCGAGAGCCAACGGTAAGTTTTCTATGTTAAACCATTACACCATTGAAAAACTGGTTACGTTTGCAATCGAAAGAAAAATGACTATAGTTGAAGAGGTAATGGCCCCTAAACTATGTTCTGGGATGAAAGTTACAGCTTCAGTGAAATCCGTTTGCAAATCGGAGTGATAGATTAGAATCGAGAGCCAACGGTAAGTTTTCTATGTTAAACCATTACACCATTGAAAAACTGGTTACGTTTGCAATCGAAAGAAAAATGACTATAGTTGAAGAGGTAATGGCCCCTAAACTATGTTCTGGGATGAAAGTTACAGCTTCAGTGAAATCCGTTTGCAAATCGGAGTGATAGATTAGAATCGAGAGCCAACGGTAAGTTTTCTATGTTAAACCATTACACCATTGAAAAACTGGTTACGTTTGCAATCGAAAGAAAAATGACTATAGTTGAAGAGGTAATGGCCCCTAAACTATGTTCTGGGATGAAAGTTACAGCTTCAGTGAAATCCGTTTGCAAATCGGAGTGATAGATTAGAATCGAGAGCCAACGGTAAGTTTTCTATGTTAAACCATTACACCATTGAAAAACTGGTTACGTTTGCAATCGAAAGAAAAATGACTATAGTTGAAGAGGTAATGGCCCCTAAACTATGTTCTGGGATGAAAGTTACAGCTTCAGTGAAATCCGTTTGCAAATCGGAGTGATAGATTAGAATCGAGAGCCAACGGTAAGTTTTCTATGTTAAACCATTACACCATTGAAAAACTGGTTACGTTTGCAATCGAAAGAAAAATGACTATAGTTGAAGAGGTAATGGCCCCTAAACTATGTTCTGGGATGAAAGTTACAGCTTCAGTGAAATCCGTTTGCAAATCGGAGTGATAGATTAGAATCGAGAGCCAACGGTAAGTTTTCTATGTTAAACCATTACACCATTGAAAAACTGGTTACGTTTGCAATCGAAAGAAAAATGACTATAGTTGAAGAGGTAATGGCCCCTAAACTATGTTCTGGGATGAAAGTTACAGCTTCAGTGAAATCCGTTTGCAAATCGGAGTGATAGATTAGAATCGAGAGCCAACGGTAAGTTTTCTATGTTAAACCATTACACCATTGAAAAACTGGTTACGTTTGCAATCGAAAGAAAAATGACTATAGTTGAAGAGGTAATGGCCCCTAAACTATGTTCTGGGATGAAAGTTACAGCTTCAGTGAAATCCGTTTGCAAATCGGAGTGATAGATTAGAATCGAGAGCCAACGGTAAGTTTTCTATGTTAAACCATTACACCATTGAAAAACTGGTTACGTTTGCAATCGAAAGAAAAATGACTATAGTTGAAGAGGTAATGGCCCCTAAACTATGTTCTGGGATGAAAGTTACAGCTTCAGTGAAATCCGTTTGCAAATCGGAGTGATAGATTAGAATCGAGAGCCAACGGTAAGTTTTCTATGTTAAACCATTACACCATTGAAAAACTGGTTACGTTTGCAATCGAAAGAAAAATGACTATAGTT
>NW_027152612.1:0-50728 GCF_040937935.1 Hyperolius riggenbachi
CACCAGGGACCTGTATAGGAGAGGGAAGGGGGCCACTAGACACCAGGGACCTGTATAGGAGAGGGAAGGGGGCCACTAGACACCAGGGACCTGTATAGGGTAGGATGGGGCCACTAGACACCAGGGGACTGTATAGGAGAGGGAAGGGGGCCACTAGACACCAGGGACCTGTGTAGGGTAGGATGGGGCCACTAGACACCAGGGAACTGTATAGAGTAGGATGGGGCCACTAGACACCAGGGGACTGTATAGGAGAGGGAAGGGGGCCACTAGACACCAGGGACCTGTATAGGGTAGGATGGGGCCACTAGACACCAGGGAACTGTATAGAGTAGGATGGGGCCACTAGACACCAGAGAACTGTATAGGAGAGGGAAGGGGGCCACTAGACACCAGGGACCTGTATAGGGTAGGATGGGGCCACTAGACACCAGGGAACTGTATAGAGTAGGATGGGGCCACTAGACACCAGAGAACTGTATAGGAGAGGGAAGGGGGCCACTAGACACCAGAGACCTGTATAGGGTAGGATGGGGCCACTAGACACCAGGGAACTGTATAGGAGAGGGAAGGGGGCCACTAGACACCAGGGAACTGTATAGAGTAGGATGGGGCCACTAGACACCAGGGAACTGTATAGGAGAGGGAAGGGGGCCACTAGACACCAGGGACCTGTATAGGGTAGGATTGGGCCACTAGACACCAGGGAACTGTATAGAGTAGGATGGGGCCACTAGACACCAGAGAACTGTATAGGAGAGGGAAGGGGGCCACTAGACACCAGGGACCTGTATAGGGTAGGATGGGGCCACTAGACACCAGGGAACTGTATAGGAGAGGGAAGGGGGCCACTAGACACCAGGGACCTGTATAGGAGAGGGAAGGGGGCCACTAGACACCAGGGACCTGTATAGGGTAGGATGGGGCCACTAGACACCAGAGAACTGTATAGGAGAGGAAAGGGGGCCACTAGACACCAGGGACCCGTATAGGGTAGGATGGGGCCACTAGACACCAGAGAACTGTATAGAGTAGGATGGGGCCACTAGACACCAGGGAACTGTATAGGAGAGGGAAGGGGGCCACTAGACACCAGGGACCTGTATAGAGTAGGATGGGGCCACTAGACACCAGGGAACTGTATAGGAGAGGGAAGGGGGCCACTAGACACCAGGGACCTGTATAGGGTAGGATGGGGCCACTAGACACCAGAGAACTGTATAGGAGAGGGAAGGGGGCCACTAGACACCAGGGACCTGTATAGGGTAGGATGGGGCCACTAGACACCAGAGAACTGTATAGGAGAGGGAAGGGGGCCACTAGACACCAGGGACCTGTATAGGGTAGGATGGGGCCACTAGACACCAGAGAACTGTATAGGAGAGGGAAGGGGGCCACTAGACACCAGGGACCTGTATAGGGTAGGATGGGGCCACTAGACACCAGGGAACTGTATAGAGTAGGATGGGGCCACTAGACACCAGGGGACTGTATAGGAGAGGGAAGGGGGCCACTAGACACCAGGGACCTGTATAGGGTAGGATGGGGCCACTAGACACCAGGAAACTGTATAGAGTAGGATGGGGCCACTAGACACCAGAGAACTGTATAGGAGAGGGAAGGGGGCCACTAGACACCAGGGACCTGTATAGGGTAGGATGGGGCCACTAGACACCAGGGAACTGTATAGAGTAGGATGGGGCCACTAGACACCAGAGAACTGTATAGGAGAGGGAAGGGGGCCACTAGACACCAGAGACCTGTATAGGGTAGGATGGGGCCACTAGACACCAGGGAACTGTATAGGAGAGGGAAGGGGGCCACTAGACACCAGGGAACTGTATAGAGTAGGATGGGGCCACTAGACACCAGGGAACTGTATAGGAGAGGGAAGGGGGCCACTAGACACCAGGGACCTGTATAGGGTAGGATGGGGCCACTAGACACCAGGGAACTGTATAGAGTAGGATGGGGCCACTAGACACCAGAGAACTGTATAGGAGAGGGAAGGGGGCCACTAGACACCAGGGACCCGTATAGGGTAGGATGGGGCCACTAGACACCAGAGAACTGTATAGAGTAGGATGGGGCCACTAGACACCAGGGAACTGTATAGGAGAGGGAAGGGGGTCACTAGACACCAGGGACCTGTATAGGGTAGGATGGGGCCACTAGACACCAGAGAACTGTATAGGAGAGGGAAGGGGGCCACTAGACACCAGGGACCTGTATAGGGTAGGATGGGGCCACTAGACACCAGAGAACTGTATAGGAGAGGGAAGGGGGCCACTAGACACCAGGGACCTGTATAGGGTAGGATGGGGCCACTAGACACCAGAGAACTGTATAGGAGAGGGAAGGGGGCCACTAGACACCAGGGACCTGTATAGGGTAGGATGGGGCCACTAGACACCAGGGAACTGTATAGGGTAGGATGGGGCCACTAGACACCAGGGAACTGTATAGGAGAGGGAAGGGGGCCACTAGACACCAGGGACCTGTATAGGGTAGGATGGGGCCACTAGACACCAGAGAACTGTATAGGAGAGGGAAGGGGGCCACTAGACACCAGGGACCTGTATAGGGTAGGATGGGGCCACTAGACACCAGGGAACTGTATAGGGTAGGATGGGGCCACTAGACACCAGAGAACTGTATAGGAGAGGGAAGGGGGCCACTAGACACCAGGGACCTGTATAGGGTAGGATGGGGCCACTAGACACCAGGGAACTGTATAGGGTAGGATGGGGCCACTAGACACCAGAGAACTTTATAGGGTAGGATGGGGCCACTAGACACCAGAGAACTTTATAAGGGAGGAAGGTTGGCCTGTGACTACGTCCTTGTGTACAGTGTTCGGCTCATTTTGGATTTGAGTTTGGCACCCCTGCGTTACAACATTCTACTAATTTGTTAATGACTGATTGTTAATTCTGCTGTTGACATAAAATATTTTAGTAAACCATTTGGCTCAGAATCTTTTTTGTTTTCTTCTTTTTCCTCCTAAATCCAGGTGCGTTTTATGGCCCAAAAAATATGGTAAATCCGGCATAGTGGGGTCTGAACCCTCTATAACAGTAATTATAGATTGACGGTATACCTTGAAATGAATCAGAGCACTCAGTATAGGATTTTATATAAAAAGAATGTATTTGCTTATCATGCAGCATATATACAAAATATAAACAGTTCCAAGTAGTGTTTCCTTATAACAGTATTCCATCTCATCAAGGCTTTATAGCCAAGCGATCAGCAGTCTCTCTAGGAGATGTCAGCTCTCTGCTTAGTACACAGAGGTAAAGGGGAACACCGCATGGATAATATATACAAGAGCAGTTACTATACACTGCAGTCTCTCTCTAGATGTCAGTTCTTTGCTTAGTACACAGAGGTAAAGGGGAACACCGCATAGATAATATATACAAGAGCAGTTACTATACACTGCAGTCTCTCTAGGAGATGTCAGCTCTCTGCTTAGTACACAGAGGTAAAGGGGAACACCGCATAGATAATATATACAAGAGCAGTTACTATACACTGCAGTCTCTCTAGATGTCAGTTCCCTGCTTAGTACACAGAGGTAAAGGGGGACACCGCATAGATAATATATACAAGAGCAGTTACTATACACTGCAGTCTCTCTAGGAGATGTCAGTTCCCTGCTTAGTACACAGAGGTAAAGGGGAACACCGCATAGATAATATATACAAGAGCAGTTACTATACACTGCAGTCTCTCTAGGAGATGTCAGTTCCCTGCTTAGTACACAGAGGTAAAGGGGAACACCGCATAGATAATATATACAAGAGCAGTTACTATACACTGCAGTCTCTCTAGATGTCAGTTCCCTGCTTAGTACACAGAGGTAAAGGGGAACACCGCATAGATAATATATACAAGAGCAGTTACTATACACTGCAGTCTCTCTAGGAGATGTCAGTTCTCTGCTTAGTACACAGAGGTAAAGGGGAACACCGCATAGATAATATATACAAGAGCAGTTACTATACACTGCAGTCTCTCTAGGAGATGTCAGCTCTCTGCTTAGTACACAGAGGTAAAGGGGAACACCGCATAGATAATATATACAAGAGCAGTTACTATACACTGCAGTCTCTCTAGGAGATGTCAGTTCTCTGCTTAGTACACAGAGGTAAAGGGGAACACCGCATAGATAATATATACAAGAGCATTTACTATACACTGCAGTCTCTCTAGATGTCAGTTCTCTGCTTAGTACACAGAGGTAAAGGGGAACACCGCATAAGATAATATATACAAGAGCAGTTACTATACACTGCAGTCTCTCTAGATGTCAGTTCCCTGCTTAGTACACAGAGGTAAAGGGGAACACCGCATAGATAATATATACAAGAACATTTACTATACACTGCAGTCTCTCTAGATGTCAGCTCTCTGCTTAGTACACAGAGGTAAAGGGGAACACCGCATAGATAATATATACAAGAGCATTTACTATACACTGCAGTCTCTCTAGATGTCAGTTCCCTGCTTAGTACACAGAGGTAAAGGGGAACACCGCATAGATAATATATACAAGAGCAGTTACTATACACTGCAGTCTCTCTCTAGATGTCAGTTCTCTGCTTAGTACACAGAGGTAAAGGGGAACACCGCATAGATAATATATACAAGAGCAGTTACTATACACTGCAATCTCTCTAGATGTCAGTTCCCTGCTTAGTACACAGAGGTAAAGGGGAACACCGCATAGATAATATATACAAGAGCAGTTACTATACACTGCAGTCTCTCTCTAGATGTCAGTTCTCTGCTTAGTACACAGAGGTAAAGGGGAACACCGCATAGATAATATATACAAGAGCAGTTACTATACACTGCAGTCTCTCTAGATGTCAGTTCCCTGCTTAGTACACAGAGGTAAAGGGGAACACCGCATAGATAATATATACAAGAGCAGTTACTATACACTGCAGTCTCTCTAGGAGATGTCAGTTCCCTGCTTAGTACACAGAGGTAAAGGGGAACACCGCATAAGATAATATATACAAGAGCAGTTACTATACACTGCAGTCTCTCTAGATGTCAGTTCCCTGCTTAGTACACAGAGGTAAAGGGGAACACCGCATAGATAATATATACAAGAGCAGTTACTATACACTGCAGTCTCTCTAGGAGATGTCAGTTCCCTGCTTAGTACACAGAGGTAAAGGGGGACACCGCATAGATAATATATACAAGAGCAGTTACTATACACTGCAGTCTCTCTAGATGTCAGTTCTCTGCTTAGTACACAGAGGTAAAGGGGAACACCGCATTGATAATATATACAAGAGCAGTTACTATACACTGCAGTCTCTCTAGATGTCAGTTCCCTGCTTAGTACACAAAGGTAAAGGGGAACACCGCATAGATAATATATACAAGAGCATTTACTATACACTGCAGTCTCTCTAGATGTCAGTTCCCTGCTTAGTACACAGAGGTAAAGGGGGACACCGCATAGATAATATATACAAGAGCAGTTACTATACACTGCAGTCTCTCTAGGAGATGTCAGTTCTCTGCTTAGTACAGAGGTAAAGGGGAACACCGCATAGATAATATATACAAGAGCAGTTACTATACACTGCAGTCTCTCTAGATGTCAGCTCTCTGCTTAGTACACAGAGGTAAAGGGGAACACCGCATAGATAATATATACAAGAGCAGTTACTATACACTGCAGTCTCTCTAGGAGATGTCAGTTCTCTGCTTAGTACAGAGGTAAAGGGGAACACCGCATAGATAATATATACAAGAGCAGTTACTATACACTGCAGTCTCTCTCTAGGAGATGTCAGTTCCCTGCTTAGTACACAGAGGTAAAGGGGGACACCGCATAGATAATATATACAAGAGCAGTTACTATACACTGCAGTCTCTCTAGGAGATGTCAGTTCTCTGCTTAGTACAGAGGTAAAGGGGAACACCGCATAGATAATATATACAAGAGCAGTTACTATACACTGCAGTCTCTCTCTAGGAGATGTCAGTTCCCTGCTTAGTACACAGAGGTAAAGGGGAACACCGCATAGATAATATATACAAGAGCAGTTACTATACACTGCAGTCTCTCTAGATGTCAGTTCCCTGCTTAGTACACAGAGGTAAAGGGGGACACCGCATAGATAATATATACAAGAGCAGTTACTATACACTGCAGTCTCTCTAGGAGATGTCAGTTGCCTGCTTAGTACACAGAGGTAAAGGGGAACACCGCATAGATAATATATACAAGAGCAGTTACTATACACTGCAGTCTCTCTAGGAGATGTCAGCTCTCTGCTTAGTACACAGAGGTAAAGGGGAACACCGCATAGATAATATATACAAGAGCAGTTACTATACACTGCAGTCTCTCTAGATGTCAGTTCCCTGCTTAGTACACAGAGGTAAAGGGGAACACCGCATAGATAATATATACAAGAGCAGTTACTATACACTGCAGTCTCTCTAGGAGATGTCAGTTCTCTGCTTAGTACACAGAGGTAAAGGGGGACACCGCATAGATAATATATACAAGAGCAGTTACTATACACTGCAGTCTCTCTAGATGTCAGTTCTGTGCTTAGTACACAGAGGTAAAGGGGAACACCGCATAGATAATATATACAAGAGCAGTTACTATACACTGCAGTCTCTCTCTAGATGTCAGTTCCCTGCTTAGTACACAGAGGTAAAGGGGAACACCGCATAGATAATATATACAAGAGCAGTTACTATACACTGCAGTCTCTCTAGGAGATGTCAGCTCTCTGCTTAGTACACAGAGGTAAAGGGGAACACCGCATAGATAATATATACAAGAGCAGTTACTATACACTGCAGTCTCTCTAGATGTCAGTTCTCTGCTTAGTACACAGAGGTAAAGGGGAACACCGCATAGATAATATATACAAGAGCAGTTACTATACACTGCAGTCTCTCTAGATGTCAGTTCCCTGCTTAGTACACAGAGGTAAAGGGGAACACCGCATAGATAATATATACAAGAGCAGTTACTATACACTGCAGTCTCTCTAGATGTCAGCTCTCTGCTTAGTACACAGAGGTAAAGGGGGACACCGCATAGATAATATATACAAGAGCAGTTACTATACACTGCAGTCTCTCTCTAGATGTCAGTTCTCTGCTTAGTACACAGAGGTAAAGGGGAACACCGCATAGATAATATATACAAGAGCAGTTACTATACACTGCAGTCTCTCTAGATGTCAGTTCTCTGCTTAGTACACAGAGGTAAAGGGGGACACCGCATAGATAATATATACAAGAGCAGTTACTATACACTGCAGTCTCTCTAGGAGATGTCAGTTCCCTGCTTAGTACACAGAGGTAAAGGGGAACACCGCATAAGATAATATATACAAGAGCAGTTACTATACACTGCAGTCTCTCTAGATGTCAGTTCCCTGCTTAGTACACAGAGGTAAAGGGGAACACCGCATTGATAATATATACAAGAGCAGTTACTATACACTGCAGTCTCTCTAGGAGATGTCAGTTCCCTGCTTAGTACACAGAGGTAAAGGGGGACACCGCATAGATAATATATACAAGAGCAGTTACTATACACTGCAGTCTCTCTAGATGTCAGTTCTCTGCTTAGTACACAGAGGTAAAGGGGAACACCGCATTGATAATATATACAAGAGCAGTTACTATACACTGCAGTCTCTCTAGATGTCAGTTCCCTGCTTAGTACACAGAGGTAAAGGGGAACACCGCATAGATAATATATACAAGAGCATTTACTATACACTGCAGTCTCTCTAGATGTCAGTTCCCTGCTTAGTACACAGAGGTAAAGGGGGACACCGCATAGATAATATATACAAGAGCAGTTACTATACACTGCAGTCTCTCTAGGAGATGTCAGTTCTCTGCTTAGTACAGAGGTAAAGGGGAACACCGCATAGATAATATATACAAGAGCAGTTACTATACACTGCAGTCTCTCTAGATGTCAGCTCTCTGCTTAGTACACAGAGGTAAAGGGGAACACCGCATAGATAATATATACAAGAGCAGTTACTATACACTGCAGTCTCTCTAGGAGATGTCAGCTCTCTGCTTAGTACACAGAGGTAAAGGGGAACACCGCATAGATAATATATACAAGAGCAGTTACTATACACTGCAGTCTCTCTAGATGTCAGTTCCCTGCTTAGTACACAGAGGTAAAGGGGGACACCGCATAGATAATATATACAAGAGCAGTTACTATACACTGCAGTCTCTCTAGGAGATGTCAGTTCCCTGCTTAGTACACAGAGGTAAAGGGGAACACCGCATAGATAATATATACAAGAGCAGTTACTATACACTGCAGTCTCTCTAGGAGATGTCAGTTCCCTGCTTAGTACACAGAGGTAAAGGGGAACACCGCATAGATAATATATACAAGAGCAGTTACTATACACTGCAGTCTCTCTAGATGTCAGTTCCCTGCTTAGTACACAGAGGTAAAGGGGAACACCGCATAGATAATATATACAAGAGCAGTTACTATACACTGCAGTCTCTCTAGGAGATGTCAGTTCTCTGCTTAGTACACAGAGGTAAAGGGGAACACCGCATAGATAATATATACAAGAGCAGTTACTATACACTGCAGTCTCTCTAGGAGATGTCAGTTCTCTGCTTAGTACACAGAGGTAAAGGGGAACACCGCATAGATAATATATACAAGAGCATTTACTATACACTGCAGTCTCTCTAGATGTCAGTTCTCTGCTTAGTACACAGAGGTAAAGGGGAACACCGCATAGATAATATATACAAGAGCAGTTACTATACACTGCAGTCTCTCTAGGAGATGTCAGCTCTCTGCTTAGTACACAGAGGTAAAGGGGAACACCGCATAGATAATATATACAAGAGCAGTTACTATACACTGCAGTCTCTCTAGGAGATGTCAGTTCTCTGCTTAGTACACAGAGGTAAAGGGGAACACCGCATAGATAATATATACAAGAGCATTTACTATACACTGCAGTCTCTCTAGATGTCAGTTCTCTGCTTAGTACACAGAGGTAAAGGGGAACACCGCATAAGATAATATATACAAGAGCAGTTACTATACACTGCAGTCTCTCTAGATGTCAGTTCCCTGCTTAGTACACAGAGGTAAAGGGGAACACCGCATAGATAATATATACAAGAACATTTACTATACACTGCAGTCTCTCTAGATGTCAGCTCTCTGCTTAGTACACAGAGGTAAAGGGGAACACCGCATAGATAATATATACAAGAGCATTTACTATACACTGCAGTCTCTCTAGATGTCAGTTCCCTGCTTAGTACACAGAGGTAAAGGGGAACACCGCATAGATAATATATACAAGAGCAGTTACTATACACTGCAGTCTCTCTCTAGATGTCAGTTCTCTGCTTAGTACACAGAGGTAAAGGGGAACACCGCATAGATAATATATACAAGAGCAGTTACTATACACTGCAATCTCTCTAGATGTCAGTTCCCTGCTTAGTACACAGAGGTAAAGGGGAACACCGCATAGATAATATATACAAGAGCAGTTACTATACACTGCAGTCTCTCTCTAGATGTCAGTTCTCTGCTTAGTACACAGAGGTAAAGGGGAACACCGCATAGATAATATATACAAGAGCAGTTACTATACACTGCAGTCTCTCTAGATGTCAGTTCCCTGCTTAGTACACAGAGGTAAAGGGGAACACCGCATAGATAATATATACAAGAGCAGTTACTATACACTGCAGTCTCTCTAGGAGATGTCAGTTCCCTGCTTAGTACACAGAGGTAAAGGGGAACACCACATAAGATAATATATACAAGAGCAGTTACTATACACTGCAGTCTCTCTAGATGTCAGTTCCCTGCTTAGTACACAGAGGTAAAGGGGAACACCGCATAGATAATATATACAAGAGCAGTTACTATACACTGCAGTCTCTCTAGGAGATGTCAGTTCCCTGCTTAGTACACAGAGGTAAAGGGGGACACCGCATAGATAATATATACAAGAGCAGTTACTATACACTGCAGTCTCTCTAGATGTCAGTTCTCTGCTTAGTACACAGAGGTAAAGGGGAACACCGCATTGATAATATATACAAGAGCAGTTACTATACACTGCAGTCTCTCTAGATGTCAGTTCCCTGCTTAGTACACAAAGGTAAAGGGGAACACCGCATAGATAATATATACAAGAGCATTTACTATACACTGCAGTCTCTCTAGATGTCAGTTCCCTGCTTAGTACACAGAGGTAAAGGGGGACACCGCATAGATAATATATACAAGAGCAGTTACTATACACTGCAGTCTCTCTAGGAGATGTCAGTTCTCTGCTTAGTACAGAGGTAAAGGGGAACACCGCATAGATAATATATACAAGAGCAGTTACTATACACTGCAGTCTCTCTAGATGTCAGCTCTCTGCTTAGTACACAGAGGTAAAGGGGAACACCGCATAGATAATATATACAAGAGCAGTTACTATACACTGCAGTCTCTCTAGGAGATGTCAGTTCTCTGCTTAGTACAGAGGTAAAGGGGAACACCGCATAGATAATATATACAAGAGCAGTTACTATACACTGCAGTCTCTCTCTAGGAGATGTCAGTTCCCTGCTTAGTACACAGAGGTAAAGGGGGACACCGCATAGATAATATATACAAGAGCAGTTACTATACACTGCAGTCTCTCTAGGAGATGTCAGTTCTCTGCTTAGTACAGAGGTAAAGGGGAACACCGCATAGATAATATATACAAGAGCAGTTACTATACACTGCAGTCTCTCTCTAGGAGATGTCAGTTCCCTGCTTAGTACACAGAGGTAAAGGGGAACACCGCATAGATAATATATACAAGAGCAGTTACTATACACTGCAGTCTCTCTAGATGTCAGTTCCCTGCTTAGTACACAGAGGTAAAGGGGGACACCGCATAGATAATATATACAAGAGCAGTTACTATACACTGCAGTCTCTCTAGGAGATGTCAGTTGCCTGCTTAGTACACAGAGGTAAAGGGGAACACCGCATAGATAATATATACAAGAGCAGTTACTATACACTGCAGTCTCTCTAGGAGATGTCAGCTCTCTGCTTAGTACACAGAGGTAAAGGGGAACACCGCATAGATAATATATACAAGAGCAGTTACTATACACTGCAGTCTCTCTAGATGTCAGTTCCCTGCTTAGTACACAGAGGTAAAGGGGAACACCGCATAGATAATATATACAAGAGCAGTTACTATACACTGCAGTCTCTCTAGGAGATGTCAGTTCTCTGCTTAGTACACAGAGGTAAAGGGGGACACCGCATAGATAATATATACAAGAGCAGTTACTATACACTGCAGTCTCTCTAGATGTCAGTTCTGTGCTTAGTACACAGAGGTAAAGGGGAACACTGCATAGATAATATATACAAGAGCAGTTACTATACACTGCAGTCTCTCTAGATGTCAGTTCCCTGCTTAGTACACAGAGGTAAAGGGGAACACCGCATAGATAATATATACAAGAGCAGTTACTATACACTGCAGTCTCTCTAGGAGATGTCAGCTCTCTGCTTAGTACACAGAGGTAAAGGGGGACACCGCATAGATAATATATACAAGAGCAGTTACTATACACTGCAGTCTCTCTAGATGTCAGTTCTGTGCTTAGTACACAGAGGTAAAGGGGAACACCGCATAGATAATATATACAAGAGCAGTTACTATACACTGCAGTCTCTCTCTAGATGTCAGTTCCCTGCTTAGTACACAGAGGTAAAGGGGAACACCGCATAGATAATATATACAAGAGCAGTTACTATACACTGCAGTCTCTCTAGGAGATGTCAGCTCTCTGCTTAGTACACAGAGGTAAAGGGGAACACCGCATAGATAATATATACAAGAGCAGTTACTATACACTGCAGTCTCTCTAGATGTCAGTTCTCTGCTTAGTACACAGAGGTAAAGGGGAACACCGCATAGATAATATATACAAGAGCAGTTACTATACACTGCAGTCTCTCTAGATGTCAGTTCCCTGCTTAGTACACAGAGGTAAAGGGGAACACCGCATAGATAATATATACAAGAGCAGTTACTATACACTGCAGTCTCTCTAGATGTCAGCTCTCTGCTTAGTACACAGAGGTAAAGGGGGACACCGCATAGATAATATATACAAGAGCAGTTACTATACACTGCAGTCTCTCTCTAGATGTCAGTTCTCTGCTTAGTACACAGAGGTAAAGGGGAACACCGCATAGATAATATATACAAGAGCAGTTACTATACACTGCAGTCTCTCTAGATGTCAGTTCTCTGCTTAGTACACAGAGGTAAAGGGGGACACCGCATAGATAATATATACAAGAGCAGTTACTATACACTGCAGTCTCTCTAGGAGATGTCAGTTCCCTGCTTAGTACACAGAGGTAAAGGGGAACACCGCATAAGATAATATATACAAGAGCAGTTACTATACACTGCAGTCTCTCTAGATGTCAGTTCCCTGCTTAGTACACAGAGGTAAAGGGGAACACCGCATAGATAATATATACAAGAGCAGTTACTATACACTGCAGTCTCTCTAGGAGATGTCAGTTCCCTGCTTAGTACACAGAGGTAAAGGGGGACACCGCATAGATAATATATACAAGAGCAGTTACTATACACTGCAGTCTCTCTAGATGTCAGTTCTCTGCTTAGTACACAGAGGTAAAGGGGAACACCGCATTGATAATATATACAAGAGCAGTTACTATACACTGCAGTCTCTCTAGATGTCAGTTCCCTGCTTAGTACACAGAGGTAAAGGGGAACACCGCATAGATAATATATACAAGAGCATTTACTATACACTGCAGTCTCTCTAGATGTCAGTTCCCTGCTTAGTACACAGAGGTAAAGGGGGACACCGCATAGATAATATATACAAGAGCAGTTACTATACACTGCAGTCTCTCTAGGAGATGTCAGTTCTCTGCTTAGTACAGAGGTAAAGGGGAACACCGCATAGATAATATATACAAGAGCAGTTACTATACACTGCAGTCTCTCTAGATGTCAGCTCTCTGCTTAGTACACAGAGGTAAAGGGGAACACCGCATAGATAATATATACAAGAGCAGTTACTATACACTGCAGTCTCTCTAGGAGATGTCAGTTCTCTGCTTAGTACAGAGGTAAAGGGGAACACCGCATAGATAATATATACAAGAGCAGTTACTATACACTGCAGTCTCTCTCTAGGAGATGTCAGTTCCCTGCTTAGTACACAGAGGTAAAGGGGGACACCGCATAGATAATATATACAAGAGCAGTTACTATACACTGCAGTCTCTCTAGGAGATGTCAGTTCTCTGCTTAGTACAGAGGTAAAGGGGAACACCGCATAGATAATATATACAAGAGCAGTTACTATACACTGCAGTCTCTCTCTAGGAGATGTCAGTTCCCTGCTTAGTACACAGAGGTAAAGGGGAACACCGCATAGATAATATATACAAGAGCAGTTACTATACACTGCAGTCTCTCTAGATGTCAGTTCCCTGCTTAGTACACAGAGGTAAAGGGGGACACCGCATAGATAATATATACAAGAGCAGTTACTATACACTGCAGTCTCTCTAGGAGATGTCAGTTCCCTGCTTAGTACACAGAGGTAAAGGGGAACACCGCATAGATAATATATACAAGAGCAGTTACTATACACTGCAGTCTCTCTAGGAGATGTCAGCTCTCTGCTTAGTACACAGAGGTAAAGGGGAACACCGCATAGATAATATATACAAGAGCAGTTACTATACACTGCAGTCTCTCTAGATGTCAGTTCCCTGCTTAGTACACAGAGGTAAAGGGGAACACCGCATAGATAATATATACAAGAGCAGTTACTATACACTGCAGTCTCTCTAGATGTCAGTTCTCTGCTTAGTACACAGAGGTAAAGGGGAACACCGCATAGATAATATATACAAGAGCAGTTACTATACACTGCAGTCTCTCTAGATGTCAGTTCTCTGCTTAGTACACAGAGGTAAAGGGGAACACCGCATAGATAATATATACAAGAGCAGTTACTATACACTGCAGTCTCTCTAGATGTCAGTTCCCTGCTTAGTACACAGAGGTAAAGGGGAACACCGCATAGATAATATATACAAGAGCAGTTACTATACACTGCAGTCTCTCTAGGAGATGTCAGCTCTCTGCTTAGTACACAGAGGTAAAGGGGGACACCGCATAGATAATATATACAAGAGCAGTTACTATACACTGCAGTCTCTCTAGATGTCAGTTCTGTGCTTAGTACACAGAGGTAAAGGGGAACACCGCATAGATAATATATACAAGAGCAGTTACTATACACTGCAGTCTCTCTCTAGATGTCAGTTCCCTGCTTAGTACACAGAGGTAAAGGGGAACATCGCATAGATAATACATACAAGAGCAGTTACTATACACTGCAGTCTCTCTAGGAGATGTCAGCTCTCTGCTTAGTACACAGAGGTAAAGGGGAACACCGCATAGATAATATATACAAGAGCAGTTACTATACACTGCAGTCTCTCTAGATGTCAGTTCTCTGCTTAGTACACAGAGGTAAAGGGGAACACCGCATAGATAATATATACAAGAGCAGTTACTATACACTGCAGTCTCTCTAGGAGATGTCAGTTCTGTGCTTAGTACAGAGGTAAAGGGGAACACCGCATAGATAATATATACAAGAGCAGTTACTATACACTGCAGTCTCTCTAGATGTCAGTTCTCTGCTTAGTACACAGAGGTAAAGGGGAACACCGCATAGATAATATATACAAGAGCAGTTACTATACACTGCAGTCTCTCTAGATGTCAGTTCCCTGCTTAGTACACAGAGGTAAAGGGGAACACCGCATAGATAATATATACAAGAGCAGTTACTATACACTGCAGTCTCTCTAGATGTCAGCTCTCTGCTTAGTACACAGAGGTAAAGGGGGACACCGCATAGATAATATATACAAGAGCAGTTACTATACACTGCAATCTCTCTAGGAGATGTCAGTTCCCTGCTTAGTACACAGAGGTAAAGGGGAACACCGCATAGATAATATATACAAGAGCAGTTACTATACACTGCAGTCTCTCTAGATGTCAGTTCCCTGCTTAGTACACAGAGGTAAAGGGGAACACCGCATAGATAATATATACAAGAGCAGTTACTATACACTGCAGTCTCTCTCTAGATGTCAGTTCTCTGCTTAGTACACAGAGGTAAAGGGGAACACCGCATAGATAATATATACAAGAGCAGTTACTATACACTGCAGTCTCTCTAAATGTCAGTTCTCTGCTTAGTACACAGAGGTAAAGGGGAACACCGCATAGATAATATATACAAGAGCAGTTACTATACACTGCAGTCTCTCTAGGAGATGTCAGTTCCCTGCTTAGTACACAGAGGTAAAGGGGAACACCGCATAGATAATATATACAAGAGCAGTTACTATACACTGCAGTCTCTCTAGGAGATGTCAGTTCTCTGCTTAGTACACAGAGGTAAAGGGGAACACCGCATAGATAATATATACAAGAGCAGTTACTATACACTGCAGTCTCTCTCTAGATGTCAGTTCCCTGCTTAGTACACAGAGGTAAAGGGGAACACCGCATAGATAATATATACAAGAGCAGTTACTATACACTGCAGTCTCTCTAGATGTCAGTTCTCTGCTTAGTACACAGAGGTAAAGGGGAACACCGCATAGATAATATATACAAGAGCAGTTACTATACACTGCAGTCTCTCTCTAGATGTCAGTTCCCTGCTTAGTACACAGAGGTAAAGGGGAACACCGCATAGATAATATATACAAGAGCAGTTACTATACACTGCAGTCTCTCTAGATGTCAGTTCCCTGCTTAGTACACAGAGGTAAAGGGGAACACCGCATAGATAATATATACAAGAGCAGTTACTATACACTGCAGTCTCTCTAGATGTCAGTTCCCTGCTTAGTACACAGAGGTAAAGGGGAACACCGCATAGATAATATATACAAGAGCAGTTACTATACACTGCAGTCTCTCTAGATGTCAGTTCTCTGCTTAGTACACAGAGGTAAAGGGGAACACCGCATAGATAATATATACAAGAACATTTACTATACACTGCAGTCTCTCTAGATGTCAGCTCTCTGCTTAGTACACAGAGGTAAAGGGGAACACCGCATAGATAATATATACAAGAGCAGTTACTATACACTGCAGTCTCTCTCTAGATGTCAGTTCCCTGCTTAGTACACAGAGGTAAAGGGGAACACCGCATAGATAATATATACAAGAGCAGTTACTATACACTGCAGTCTCTCTCTACATGTCAGTTCCCTGCTTAGTACACAGAGGTAAAGGGGAACACCGCATAGATAATATATACAAGAGCAGTTACTATACACTGCAGTCTCTCTAGAGGTCAGTTCTCTGCTTAGTACACAGAGGTAAAGGGGAACACCGCATAGATAATATATACAAGAGCAGTTACTATACACTGCAGTCTTTCTAGGAGATGTCAGTTCTCTGCTTAGTACACAGAGGTAAAGGGGGACACCGCATAGATAATATATACAAGAGCAGTTACTATACACTGCAGTCTCTCTAGGAGATGTCAGTTCCCTGCTTAGTACACAGAGGTAAAGGGGAACACCGCATAGATAATATATACAAGAGCAGTTACTATACACTGCAGTCTCTCTAGATGTCAGTTCTCTGCTTAGTACACAGAGGTAAAGGGGAACACCGCATAGATAATATATACAAGAGCAGTTACTATACACTGCAGTCTCTCTAGATGTCAGTTCCCTGCTTAGTACACAGAGGTAAAGGGGAACACCGCATAGATAATATATACAAGAGCAGTTACTATACTCTGCAGTCTCTCTCTAGATGTCAGTTCTCTGCTTAGTACACAGAGGTAAAGGGGGACACCGCATAGATAATATATACAAGAGCAGTTACTATACACTGCAGTCTCTCTAGGAGATGTCAGTTCCCTGCTTAGTACACAGAGGTAAAGGGGAACACCGCATAGATAATATATACAAGAGCAGTTACTATACACTGCAGTCTCTCTCTAGATGTCAGTTCTCTGCTTAGTACACAGAGGTAAAGGGGAACACCGCATAGATAATATATACAAGAGCATTTACTATACACTGCAGTCTCTCTAGATGTCAGTTCCCTGCTTAGTACACAGAGGTAAAGGGGAACACCGCATAGATAATATATACAAGAGCAGTTACTATACTCTGCAGTCTCTCTCTAGATGTCAGTTCTCTGCTTAGTACACAGATGTAAAGGGGAACACCGCATAGATAATATATACAAGAGCAGTTACTATACACTGCAGTCTCTCTAGATGTCAGCTCTCTGCTTAGTACACAGAGGTAAAGGGGAACACCGCATAGATAATATATACAAGAGCAGTTACTATACACTGCAGTCTCTCTAGATGTCAGTTCCCTGCTTAGTACACAGAGGTAAAGGGGAACACCGCATAGATAATATATACAAGAGCAGTTACTATACACTGCAGTCTCTCTCTAGGAGATGTCAGTTCCCTGCTTAGTACACAGAGGTAAAGGGGAACACCGCATAGATAATATATACAAGAGCAGTTACTATACACTGCAGTCTCTCTAGATGTCAGTTCCCTGCTTAGTACACAGAGGTAAAGGGGAACACCGCATAGATAATATATACAAGAGCAGTTACTATACACTGCAGTCTCTCTCTGGATGTCAGTTCCCTGCTTAGTACACAGAGGTAAAGGGGAACACCGCATAGATAATATATACAAGAGCATTTACTATACACTGCAGTCTCTCTAGATGTCAGTTCCCTGCTTAGTACACAGAGGTAAAGGGGAACACCGCACAGATAATATATACAAGAGCAGTTACTATACACTGCAGTCTCTCTAGGAGATGTCAGTTCCCTGCTTAGTACACAGAGGTAAAGGGGAACACCGCATAGATAATATATACAAGAGCAGTTACTATACACTGCAGTCTCTCTAGGAGATGTCAGTTCCCTGCTTAGTACACAGAGGTAAAGGGGAACACCGCATAGATAATATATACAAGAGCAGTTACTATACACTGCAGTCTCTCTAGATGTCAGTTCCCTGCTTAGTACACAGAGGTAAAGGGGAACACCGCATAGATAATATATACAAGAGCAGTTACTATACACTGCAGTCTCTCTAGGAGATGTCAGTTCTCTGCTTAGTACACAGAGGTAAAGGGGAACACCGCATAGATAATATATACAAGAGCAGTTACTATACACTGCAGTCTCTCTAGATGTCAGTTCTCTGCTTAGTACACAGAGGTAAAGGGGAACACCGCATAGATAATATATACAAGAGCAGTTACTATACACTGCAGTCTCTCTAGGAGATGTCAGTTCTCTGCTTAGTACACAGAGGTAAAGGGGGACACCGCATAGATAATATATACAAGAGCAGTTACTATACACTGCAGTCTCTCTAGATGTCAGTTCTGTGCTTAGTACACAGAGGTAAAGGGGAACACTGCATAGATAATATATACAAGAGCAGTTACTATACACTGCAGTCTCTCTAGATGTCAGTTCCCTGCTTAGTACACAGAGGTAAAGGGGAACACCGCATAGATAATATATACAAGAGCAGTTACTATACACTGCAGTCTCTCTAGGAGATGTCAGCTCTCTGCTTAGTACACAGAGGTAAAGGGGGACACCGCATAGATAATATATACAAGAGCAGTTACTATACACTGCAGTCTCTCTAGATGTCAGTTCTGTGCTTAGTACACAGAGGTAAAGGGGAACACCGCATAGATAATATATACAAGAGCAGTTACTATACACTGCAGTCTCTCTCTAGATGTCAGTTCCCTGCTTAGTACACAGAGGTAAAGGGGAACACCGCATAGATAATATATACAAGAGCAGTTACTATACACTGCAGTCTCTCTAGGAGATGTCAGCTCTCTGCTTAGTACACAGAGGTAAAGGGGAACACCGCATAGATAATATATACAAGAGCAGTTACTATACACTGCAGTCTCTCTAGATGTCAGTTCTCTGCTTAGTACACAGAGGTAAAGGGGAACACCGCATAGATAATATATACAAGAGCAGTTACTATACACTGCAGTCTCTCTAGGAGATGTCAGTTCTGTGCTTAGTACAGAGGTAAAGGGGAACACCGCATAGATAATATATACAAGAGCAGTTACTATACACTGCAGTCTCTCTAGATGTCAGTTCTCTGCTTAGTACACAGAGGTAAAGGGGAACACCGCATAGATAATATATACAAGAGCAGTTACTATACACTGCAGTCTCTCTCTAGATGTCAGTTCTCTGCTTAGTACACAGAGGTAAAGGGGAACACCGCATAGATAATATATACAAGAGCAGTTACTATACACTGCAGTCTCTCTAGATGTCAGTTCTCTGCTTAGTACACAGAGGTAAAGGGGAACACCGCATAGATAATATATACAAGAGCAGTTACTATACACTGCAGTCTCTCTAGATGTCAGTTCTCTGCTTAGTACACAGAGGTAAAGGGGAACACCGCATAGATAATATATACAAGAGCAGTTACTATACACTGCAGTCTCTCTAGATGTCAGTTCCCTGCTTAGTACACAGAGGTAAAGGGGAACACCGCATAGATAATATATACAAGAGCAGTAACTATACACTGCAGTCTCTCTAGATGTCAGCTCTCTGCTTAGTACACAGAGGTAAAGGGGGACACCGCATAGATAATATATACAAGAGCAGTTACTATACACTGCAGTCTCTCTAGGAGAGGTCAGTTCCCTGCTTAGTACACAGAGGTAAAGGGGAACACCGCATAGATAATATATACAAGAGCAGTTACTATACACTGCAGTCTCTCTAGATGTCAGTTCCCTGCTTAGTACACAGAGGTAAAGGGGAACACCGCATAGATAATATATACAAGAGCAGTTACTATACACTGCAGTCTCTCTCTAGATGTCAGTTCTCTGCTTAGTACACAGAGGTAAAGGGGGACACCGCATAGATAATATATACAAGAGCAGTTACTATACACTGCAGTCTCTCTAGATTTCAGTTCCCTGCTTAGTACACAGAGGTAAAGGGGAACACCGCATAGATAATATATACAAGAGCAGTTACTATACACTGCAGTCTCTCTAGGAGATGTCAGTTCTCTGCTTAGTACACAGAGGTAAAGGGGAACACCGCATAGATAATATATACAAGAGCAGTTACTATACACTGCAGTCTCTCTAGGAGATGTCAGTTCCCTGCTTAGTACACAGAGGTAAAGGGGAACACCGCATAGATAATATATACAAGAGCAGTTACTATACACTGCAGTCTCTCTAGATGTCAGTTCTCTGCTTAGTACACAGAGGTAAAGGGGAACACCGCATAGATAATATATACAAGAGAATTTACTATACACTGCAGTCTCTCTAGGAGATGTCAGTTCCCTGCTTAGTACACAGAGGTAAAGGGGAACACCGCATAGATAATATATACAAGAGCAGTTACTATACACTGCAGTCTCTCTCTAGATGTCAGTTCCCTGCTTAGTACACAGAGGTAAAGGGGAACACCGCATAGATAATATATACAAGAGCAGTTACTATACACTGCAGTCTCTCTCTACATGTCAGTTCCCTGCTTAGTACACAGAGGTAAAGGGGAACACCGCATAGATAATATATACAAGAGCAGTTACTATACACTGCAGTCTCTCTAGAGGTCAGTTCTCTGCTTAGTACACAGAGGTAAAGGGGAACACCGCATAGATAATATATACAAGAGCAGTTACTATACACTGCAGTCTCTCTAGGAGATGTCAGTTCTCTGCTTAGTACACAGAGGTAAAGGGGGACACCGCATAGATAATATATACAAGAGCAGTTACTATACACTGCAGTCTCTCTAGGAGATGTCAGTTCCCTGCTTAGTACACAGAGGTAAAGGGGAACACCGCATAGATAATATATACAAGAGCAGTTACTATACACTGCAGTCTCTCTAGATGTCAGTTCTCTGCTTAGTACACAGAGGTAAAGGGGAACACCGCATAGATAATATATACAAGAGCAGTTACTATACACTGCAGTCTCTCTAGATGTCAGTTCCCTGCTTAGTACACAGAGGTAAAGGGGAACACCGCATAGATAATATATACAAGAGCAGTTACTATACTCTGCAGTCTCTCTCTAGATGTCAGTTCTCTGCTTAGTACACAGAGGTAAAGGGGGACACCGCATAGATAATATATACAAGAGCAGTTACTATACACTGCAGTCTCTCTAGGAGATGTCAGTTCCCTGCTTAGTACACAGAGGTAAAGGGGAACACCGCATAGATAATATATACAAGAGCAGTTACTATACACTGCAGTCTCTCTCTAGATGTCAGTTCTCTGCTTAGTACACAGAGGTAAAGGGGAACACCGCATAGATAATATATACAAGAGCAGTTACTATACACTGCAGTCTCTCTAGATGTCAGTTCCCTGCTTAGTACACAGAGGTAAAGGGGAACACCGCATAGATAATATATACAAGAGCAGTTACTATACTCTGCAGTCTCTCTCTAGATGTCAGTTCCCTGCTTAGTACACAGAGGTAAAGGGGAACACCGCATAGATAATATATACAAGAGCAGTTACTATACACTGCAGTCTCTCTAGATGTCAGCTCTCTGCTTAGTACACAGAGGTAAAGGGGGACACCGCATAGATAATATATACAAGAGCAGTTACTATACACTGCAGTCTCTCTAGATGTCAGCTCTCTGCTTAGTACACAGAGGTAAAGGGGAACACCGCATAGATAATATATACAAGAGCAGTTACTATACACTGCAGTCTCTCTAGATGTCAGTTCCCTGCTTAGTACACAGAGGTAAAGGGGAACACCGCATAGATAATATATACAAGAGCAGTTACTATACACTGCAGTCTCTCTAGATGTCAGTTCCCTGCTTAGTACACAGAGGTAAAGGGGAACACTGCATAGATAATATATACAAGAGCAGTTACTATACACTGCAGTCTCTCTAGATGTCAGTTCTCTGCTTAGTACACAGAGGTAAAGGGGAACACCGCATAGATAATATATACAAGAACATTTACTATACACTGCAGTCTCTCTAGATGTCAGCTCTCTGCTTAGTACACAGAGGTAAAGGGGGACACCGCATAGATAATATATACAAGAGCAGTTACTATACACTGCAGTCTCTCTCTAGATGTCAGTTCCCTGCTTAGTACACAGAGGTAAAGGGGAACACCGCATAGATAATATATACAAGAGCAGTTACTATACACTGCAGTCTCTCTCTACATGTCAGTTCCCTGCTTAGTACACAGAGGTAAAGGGGAACACCGCATAGATAATATATACAAGAGCAGTTACTATACACTGCAGTCTCTCTAGAGGTCAGTTCTCTGCTTAGTACACAGAGGTAAAGGGGAACACCGCATAGATAATATATACAAGAGCAGTTACTATACACTGCAGTCTCTCTAGGAGATGTCAGTTCTCTGCTTAGTACACAGAGGTAAAGGGGGACACCGCATAGATAATATATACAAGAGCAGTTACTATACACTGCAGTCTCTCTAGGAGATGTCAGTTCCCTGCTTAGTACACAGAGGTAAAGGGGAACACCGCATAGATAATATATACAAGAGCAGTTACTATACACTGCAGTCTCTCTAGATGTCAGTTCTCTGCTTAGTACACAGAGGTAAAGGGGAACACCGCATAGATAATATATACAAGAGCAGTTACTATACACTGCAGTCTCTCTAGATGTCAGTTCCCTGCTTAGTACACAGAGGTAAAGGGGAACACCGCATAGATAATATATACAAGAGCAGTTACTATACTCTGCAGTCTCTCTCTAGATGTCAGTTCTCTGCTTAGTACACAGAGGTAAAGGGGGACACCGCATAGATAATATATACAAGAGCAGTTACTATACACTGCAGTCTCTCTAGGAGATGTCAGTTCCCTGCTTAGTACACAGAGGTAAAGGGGAACACCGCATAGATAATATATACAAGAGCAGTTACTATACACTGCAGTCTCTCTCTAGATGTCAGTTCTCTGCTTAGTACACAGAGGTAAAGGGGAACACCGCATAGATAATATATACAAGAGCAGTTACTATACACTGCAGTCTCTCTAGATGTCAGTTCCCTGCTTAGTACACAGAGGTAAAGGGGAACACCGCATAGATAATATATACAAGAGCAGTTACTATACTCTGCAGTCTCTCTCTAGATGTCAGTTCTCTGCTTAGTACACAGATGTAAAGGGGAACACCGCATAGATAATATATACAAGAGCAGTTACTATACACTGCAGTCTCTCTAGATGTCAGCTCTCTGCTTAGTACACAGAGGTAAAGGGGGACACCGCATAGATAATATATACAAGAGCAGTTACTATACACTGCAGTCTCTCTAGATGTCAGCTCTCTGCTTAGTACACAGAGGTAAAGGGGAACACCGCATAGATAATATATACAAGAGCAGTTACTATACACTGCAGTCTCTCTAGATGTCAGTTCCCTGCTTAGTACACAGAGGTAAAGGGGAACACCGCATAGATAATATATACAAGAGCAGTTACTATACACTGCAGTCTCTCTCTAGGAGATGTCAGTTCCCTGCTTAGTACACAGAGGTAAAGGGGAACACCGCATAGATAATATATACAAGAGCAGTTACTATACACTGCAGTCTCTCTAGATGTCAGTTCCCTGCTTAGTACACAGAGGTAAAGGGGAACACCGCATAGATAATATATACAAGAGCAGTTACTATACACTGCAGTCTCTCTCTAGATGTCAGTTCCCTGCTTAGTACACAGAGGTAAAGGGGAACACCGCATAGATAATATATACAAGAGCATTTACTATACACTGCAGTCTCTCTAGATGTCAGTTCCCTGCTTAGTACACAGAGGTAAAGGGGAACACCGCACAGATAATATATACAAGAGCAGTTACTATACACTGCAGTCTCTCTAGGAGATGTCAGTTCCCTGCTTAGTACACAGAGGTAAAGGGGAACACCGCATAGATAATATATACAAGAGCAGTTACTATACACTGCAGTCTCTCTAGGAGATGTCAGTTCCCTGCTTAGTACACAGAGGTAAAGGGGAACACCGCATAGATAATATATACAAGAGCAGTTACTATACACTGCAGTCTCTCTAGATGTCAGTTCCCTGCTTAGTACACAGAGGTAAAGGGGAACACCGCATAGATAATATATACAAGAGCAGTTACTATACACTGCAGTCTCTCTAGGAGATGTCAGTTCTCTGCTTAGTACACAGAGGTAAAGGGGAACACCGCATAGATAATATATACAAGAGCAGTTACTATACACTGCAGTCTCTCTAGATGTCAGTTCTCTGCTTAGTACACAGAGGTAAAGGGGAACACCGCATAGATAATATATACAAGAGCAGTTACTATACACTGCAGTCTCTCTAGATGTCAGTTCCCTGCTTAGTACACAGAGGTAAAGGGGAACACCGCATAGATAATATATACAAGAGCAGTTACTATACACTGCAGTCTCTCTAGGAGATGTCAGTTCTCTGCTTAGTACACAGAGGTAAAGGGGGACACCGCATAGATAATATATACAAGAGCAGTTACTATACACTGCAGTCTCTCTAGATGTCAGTTCTGTGCTTAGTACACAGAGGTAAAGGGGAACACTGCATAGATAATATATACAAGAGCAGTTACTATACACTGCAGTCTCTCTAGATGTCAGTTCCCTGCTTAGTACACAGAGGTAAAGGGGAACACCGCATAGATAATATATACAAGAGCAGTTACTATACACTGCAGTCTCTCTAGGAGATGTCAGCTCTCTGCTTAGTACACAGAGGTAAAGGGGGACACCGCATAGATAATATATACAAGAGCAGTTACTATACACTGCAGTCTCTCTAGATGTCAGTTCTGTGCTTAGTACACAGAGGTAAAGGGGAACACCGCATAGATAATATATACAAGAGCAGTTACTATACACTGCAGTCTCTCTCTAGATGTCAGTTCCCTGCTTAGTACACAGAGGTAAAGGGGAACACCGCATAGATAATATATACAAGAGCAGTTACTATACACTGCAGTCTCTCTAGGAGATGTCAGCTCTCTGCTTAGTACACAGAGGTAAAGGGGAACACCGCATAGATAATATATACAAGAGCAGTTACTATACACTGCAGTCTCTCTAGATGTCAGTTCTCTGCTTAGTACACAGAGGTAAAGGGGAACACCGCATAGATAATATATACAAGAGCAGTTACTATACACTGCAGTCTCTCTAGGAGATGTCAGTTCTGTGCTTAGTACAGAGGTAAAGGGGAACACCGCATAGATAATATATACAAGAGCAGTTACTATACACTGCAGTCTCTCTAGATGTCAGTTCTCTGCTTAGTACACAGAGGTAAAGGGGAACACCGCATAGATAATATATACAAGAGCAGTTACTATACACTGCAGTCTCTCTCTAGATGTCAGTTCTCTGCTTAGTACACAGAGGTAAAGGGGAACACCGCATAGATAATATATACAAGAGCAGTTACTATACACTGCAGTCTCTCTAGATGTCAGTTCTCTGCTTAGTACACAGAGGTAAAGGGGAACACCGCATAGATAATATATACAAGAGCAGTTACTATACACTGCAGTCTCTCTAGATGTCAGTTCCCTGCTTAGTACACAGAGGTAAAGGGGAACACCGCATAGATAATATATACAAGAGCAGTTACTATACACTGCAGTCTCTCTAGATGTCAGCTCTCTGCTTAGTACACAGAGGTAAAGGGGGACACCGCATAGATAATATATACAAGAGCAGTTACTATACACTGCAGTCTCTCTAGATGTCAGTTCCCTGCTTAGTACACAGAGGTAAAGGGGAACACCGCATAGATAATATATACAAGAGCAGTTACTATACACTGCAGTCTCTCTCTAGATGTCAGTTCTCTGCTTAGTACACAGAGGTAAAGGGGGACACCGCATAGATAATATATACAAGAGCAGTTACTATACACTGCAGTCTCTCTAGATTTCAGTTCCCTGCTTAGTACACAGAGGTAAAGGGGAACACCGCATAGATAATATATACAAGAGCAGTTACTATACACTGCAGTCTCTCTAGGAGATGTCAGTTCTCTGCTTAGTACACAGAGGTAAAGGGGAACACCGCATAGATAATATATACAAGAGCAGTTACTATACACTGCAGTCGCTCTAGGAGATGTCAGTTCCCTGCTTAGTACACAGAGGTAAAGGGGAACACCGCATAGATAATATATACAAGAGCAGTTACTATACACTGCAGTCTCTCTAGATGTCAGTTCTCTGCTTAGTACACAGAGGTAAAGGGGAACACCGCATAGATAATATATACAAGAGAATTTACTATACACTGCAGTCTCTCTAGGAGATGTCAGTTCCCTGCTTAGTACACAGAGGTAAAGGGGAACACCGCATAGATAATATATACAAGAGCAGTTACTATACACTGCAGTCTCTCTAGATGTCAGTTCTCTGCTTAGTACACAGAGGTAAAGGGGAACACCGCATAGATAATATATACAAGAGAATTTACTATACACTGCAGTCTCTCTAGGAGATGTCAGTTCCCTGCTTAGTACACAGAGGTAAAGGGGAACACCGCATAGATAATATATACAAGAGCAGTTACTATACACTGCAGTCTCTCTAGATGTCAGCTCTCTGCTTAGTACACAGAGGTAAAGGGGAACACCGCATAGATAATAAATACAAGAGCAGTTACTATACACTGCAGTCTCTCTAGATGTCAGTTCCCTGCTTAGTACACAGAGGTAAAGGGGAACACCGCATAGATAATATATACAAGAGCAGTTACTATACACTGCAGTCTCTCTAGGAGATGTCAGTTCCCTGCTTAGTACACAGAGGTAAAGGGGAACACCGCATAGATAATATATACAAGAGCAGTTACTATACACTGCAGTCTCTCTAGGAGATGTCAGTTCTCTGCTTAGTACACAGAGGTAAAGGGGAACACCGCATAGATAATATATACAAGAGCAGTTACTATACACTGCAGTCTCTTTAGATGTCAGTTCCCTGCTTAGTACACAGAGGTAAAGGGGAACACCGCATAGATAATATATACAAGAGCAGTTACTATACACTGCAGTCTCTCTCTAGATGTCAGTTCTCTGCTTAGTACACAGAGGTAAAGGGGAACACCGCATAGATAATATATACAAGAGCAGTTACTATACACTGCAGTCTCTCTCTAGATGTCAGTTTCCTGCTTAGTACACAGAGGTAAAGGGGAACACCGCATAGATAATATATACAAGAGCAGTTACTATACACTGCAGTCTCTCTAGATGTCAGTTCCCTGCTTAGTACACAGAGGTAAAGGGGAACACCGCATAGATAATATATACAAGAGCAGTTACTATACACTGCAGTCTCTCTAGATGTCAGTTCCCTGCTTAGTACACAGAGGTAAAGGGGAACACTGCATAGATAATATATACAAGAGCAGTTACTATACACTGCAGTCTCTCTAGATGTCAGTTCTCTGCTTAGTACACAGAGGTAAAGGGGAACACCGCATAGATAATATATACAAGAACATTTACTATACACTGCAGTCTCTCTAGATGTCAGCTCTCTGCTTAGTACACAGAGGTAAAGGGGAACACCGCATAGATAATATATACAAGAGCAGTTACTATACACTGCAGTCTCTCTCTAGATGTCAGTTCCCTGCTTAGTACACAGAGGTAAAGGGGAACACCGCATAGATAATATATACAAGACCAGTTACTATACACTGCAGTCTCTCTCTACATGTCAGTTCCCTGCTTAGTACACAGAGGTAAAGGGGAACACCGCATAGATAATATATACAAGAGCAGTTACTATACACTGCAGTCTCTCTAGAGGTCAGTTCTCTGCTTAGTACACAGAGGTAAAGGGGAACACCGCATAGATAATATATACAAGAGCAGTTACTATACACTGCAGTCTCTCTAGGAGATGTCAGTTCTCTGCTTAGTACACAGAGGTAAAGGGGGACACCGCATAGATAATATATACAAGAGCAGTTACTATACACTGCAGTCTCTCTAGGAGATGTCAGTTCCCTGCTTAGTACACAGAGGTAAAGGGGAACACCGCATAGATAATATATACAAGAGCAGTTACTATACACTGCAGTCTCTCTAGATGTCAGTTCTCTGCTTAGTACACAGAGGTAAAGGGGAACACCGCATAGATAATATATACAAGAGCAGTTACTATACACTGCAGTCTCTCTAGATGTCAGTTCCCTGCTTAGTACACAGAGGTAAAGGGGAACACCGCATAGATAATATATACAAGAGCAGTTACTATACTCTGCAGTCTCTCTCTAGATGTCAGTTCTCTGCTTAGTACACAGAGGTAAAGGGGGACACCGCATAGATAATATATACAAGAGCAGTTACTATACACTGCAGTCTCTCTAGGAGATGTCAGTTCCCTGCTTAGTACACAGAGGTAAAGGGGAACACTGCATAGATAATATATACAAGAGCAGTTACTATACACTGCAGTCTCTCTCTAGATGTCAGTTCTCTGCTTAGTACACAGAGGTAAAGGGGAACACCGCATAGATAATATATACAAGAGCAGTTACTATACACTGCAGTCTCTCTAGATGTCAGTTCCCTGCTTAGTACACAGAGGTAAAGGGGAACACCGCATAGATAATATATACAAGAGCAGTTACTATACTCTGCAGTCTCTCTCTAGATGTCAGTTCTCTGCTTAGTACACAGATGTAAAGGGGAACACCGCATAGATAATATATACAAGAGCAGTTACTATACACTGCAGTCTCTCTAGATGTCAGCTCTCTGCTTAGTACACAGAGGTAAAGGGGGACACCGCATAGATAATATATACAAGAGCAGTTACTATACACTGCAGTCTCTCTAGATGTCAGCTCTCTGCTTAGTACACAGAGGTAAAGGGGAACACCGCATAGATAATATATACAAGAGCAGTTACTATACACTGCAGTCTCTCTAGATGTCAGTTCCCTGCTTAGTACACAGAGGTAAAGGGGAACACCGCATAGATAATATATACAAGAGCAGTTACTATACACTGCAGTCTCTCTCTAGGAGATGTCAGTTCCCTGCTTAGTACACAGAGGTAAAGGGGAACACCGCATAGATAATATATACAAGAGCAGTTACTATACACTGCAGTCTCTCTAGATGTCAGTTCCCTGCTTAGTACACAGAGGTAAAGGGGAACACCGCATAGATAATATATACAAGAGCAGTTACTATACACTGCAGTCTCTCTCTAGATGTCAGTTCCCTGCTTAGTACACAGAGGTAAAGGGGAACACCGCATAGATAATATATACAAGAGCATTTACTATACACTGCAGTCTCTCTAGATGTCAGTTCCCTGCTTAGTACACAGAGGTAAAGGGGAACACCGCACAGATAATATATACAAGAGCAGTTACTATACACTGCAGTCTCTCTAGGAGATGTCAGTTCCCTGCTTAGTACACAGAGGTAAAGGGGAACACCGCATAGATAATATATACAAGAGCAGTTACTATACACTGCAGTCTCTCTAGGAGATGTCAGTTCCCTGCTTAGTACACAGAGGTAAAGGGGAACACCGCATAGATAATATATACAAGAGCAGTTACTATCGGGGGCGGAGCTAGCCATGGCGGCGTAAAGACGTGTCTTCACAGAGCTCCTCACTCACCCACAAGGTTTTAAAGACTGGAATCCATTTCAACGTACGGACCTATACCAAAATATGACTGGAAGAGCCAAGAGCAAGAAGGGAACTAAAACGCCAAGTCCCGAGACCTCGCCCGGTCAGCAGAGAGTAACAAAATACCTCAAACGCAACGAGGCCACGCAGACTCCAGCCAAGATGGCCGACGCCTCGCCCAACACCAGCAGCACGGACAAGGCCCTGGAAGCAGCGGCGGCCACCACTAGATCTCTGAACGAGATAAGAGACTTCCTTCATAACCTCCCCACAAAAGATGACCTTTCTGAGCTTGCGGATCGGATCACAGCGGCTGCACGAGCGGAACTGCAAGTCGTACAAGCGGAGGTAGAAGCGCATGACGCAAGATTGGAAGGCCTAGAAGGAGAGATGGCGACGATGAAAACAGATCTTGCCAAACTGAAAGAGAGCCATCAACAACAAGCAGTGGTGAACTCCCTACTGCGTGCAGGGCTGGAAGATCAGCAGAATCGGAGCCGGCGATGCAACATTAGGATACGAGGCCTGCCGGAATCTATAGAAACACCACAAATTGAGGACACGCTGACAACTATCTTTAATGAGATCCTTAGACAACCCGCTGGTCACACCATCAAGATTGACAGAGCCCACAGAGCATTGAGACCCATACCGGCTGAGAATGAACCGCCACGCGACATTATTTGCAGACTCCACCATTATAGCGTGAAGGAAGCGATAATGCAGGCAGCGAGGAAAATGGAGGCTATAGAACATGAGGGACACACACTCCAACTCTTCCAGGACCTCGCCCCGAGCACTCTAGCTCAAAGAAGAGCTCTGCAACCACTTTTGAAAGCCTTAAATGAGAAAGGGCTCAAATACCGATGGGGATTCCCCTTCCAACTAAACATCCTGGGCGAAGATAAGGTATACTCGTTGAAGACACCGGCTGAGCTACCGGAGCTAATTAAGGCCTTGGACCTACCACAAGTTACAGTTCCAGAATGGCAACCGGATAAATTGATCCTGGGATTACCGCAAAGAAACAAGAGGCAACGACGCTGAAAATATGGATTATAAAGAGCGACGACTGACCAGACCCAGGGAGGCTTAAAAGGGCACGACGATAAGGTACTATGCAATCACCCCAGATAGCAATCCGTGGGTCCCCCCACCTCCCGCCACCCTACCAGGCTTTACCAGCCCATACCACTTGCTCCCCATAATCTTGCAGTATCTGAGTATAGCCAAGTGAACACAATCTTACTTAAATGTAAATAGGAAGAGTCACCCCCATATTGAGCTTTACAATAATAAGCAATGCACATGGTGAACAGAGGGTTCTACACCCAGCCATTCCTTGTGAACTTCCACCTATGGAGGACCCCAGAAGACGGCGCATGTCTTGTGCATGCACACTGAACTCATATTTCCAACTTAGGGGGTCCAAACTGTGCACTTGGCTAATACGACCACTATTTTAACTAGTCCTGTATGAGCTACTATGATACCTCTCCATACACCTATGTTGTGAACCTGTAATAGACGCCATGATGTAAGGATGCACGCACACCCACATCTAGATGCGGGATTGCATAGCTATATGAGACACTGGGAGAACCTGCCACATGGCCTAAAGGGCTTTCAGGCTCAATGACTACATCCTTGATACACCGGCACGATTACTCGCATTCCATAATATAAAGCACATTGAGATCTATACGGCTGTAAATCTGCAGGGCATGTGGGGGGCCGGGTGGGGGGAGGGGGAGGGGGAGAATTCGGATTTGAATTTAAATTTCAACATAATGAAGCAATGTGTGTAAGATAATTAAGAGTAACCATAGTAGAAATATTCATGCTGTAAGTAAGACCCGGGATACTTACCCTACAGCCACCGGGGGGGAACGGCAGACACGGCAGTCGTATCTCTTTAAATTACTGTTGCGGATATTTATATGTCAATTAACCTTTTATAGGATTCCTGAAGATATATATGGATGTATAACAGCGCTGAATGTGGGTAGGGTGAGGAGGAGACAGTCTGAACAGTCGACTATGGTCTCTCTTCTCCCACATAGGATGACTCAAGTAGTCATTATTCCAAGAAGGAAAGCAGCTACGTTAGTTATTCTCTTCATGTTGAAGGGAAATTTACAGTTAAAGGTTATGTTCTTGCAGACCACTATGTTTCCTCTTGTGACAGCGTCACTTGAAAATAGCTCATTATACCTGAAAATACCATGGCAGCTATGAAATGTATATCAATCAATGCTAGGGGTCTGAATATACCTGAGAAGAGGAGAGTATTGCTGAAAGACATGGAGAAGCAGGGAGCACAGATTGTCTTCATTCAGGAGACCCACTTTAGACGAGATAATCATCCCAATATAAAGGATAAACACTTTCCCACCTCTTATCTGAGCGTGACTCCTGAATCAAAGACCAAAGGAACAGCTATCTTGATTAATAAGAACCTCCCATTTACAGAGATTGACACCAAAATTGATCAGGGAGGAAGATTCAGCCTAGTCAAATGCCTAATCAGAGGAGTGAAATATACCCTGGGCTCTATCTATGCTCCCAATGTAGACCAAGTCTCGTTCTTACAAAATTTTTTGGAGGAGCTTGATGCCTTTGCAGAGGGAAGCATTATATTAGGAGGGGATTTAAATTTAGCTCTGAACCCCAAGGTTGATACCTCTCAAGGAAGGTCTGTAGTGTCCTTAGCAAAAACCAACAAAATCAAAAAGCTTCTCCATGAACGACAACTAGTAGATGTATGGAGGGTTACACATACAGACACTAGAGACTACTCCTTCTTTTCTAACGTATTTCAGACTTACAGTAGAATTGATTATATTCTGATCTCTCACAATCTTCTATCGGAACACATTAGAGCTGACATAGGAATTATATCCTACTCAGACCACGCACCTGTAAGTGTCACTCTGAACTGTAAAGTTAAAAAGGATTGTCCCTTCACGTGGAGAATGAATATTTCAACAATGCAGGATGCTGAATGCTCCAGAAAGATTGAGAGAGAACTGAATGACTATTTTCGGATCAATGATACTGAGGATACCTCTCCCCCCATAATGTGGGAATCACATAAATGTGTGCTGAGGGGCTTTCTAATTCAGATGGGGGCAAAAATTAAGAAAGAAAGAAATGCGCAGGTTAAACAGCTCACAGAAGAAATACTAAGGTTAGAACTGATGCACAAAAACTCCCTAGAACCGGAAGTACTAAATACACTCAAGGAGCATAGAACTAAGCTTAACAAATTTCTTCAGGAATATGCTAAACAAGCAGCACGTAGATGCCAAAACCTCTATTATATTAATGGGAACAAATCAGGCAGATTACTCGCCAAAGCACTCAAAAAACAGATGCAAAGAACCTATGTGGCACAGATAATAGATACCAATGGGAGGAAGCACATAAGGAACGGCTCTATTGCAAGCTGCTTTAGAGGATTCTACTCTAAACTATACAACCTAGAAAGCCACCATAGCATGAATGAAAAACAAACCCTGAAAGAGACGATCAAAAGATATTTACACAAAACAAACCTTCCCAAACTAGAAGAGGAGGCAATCACAGAACTTGAATTACCCATTTCTGAGCAAGAGGTCAAAGGGGTCATAGCAGGGATTAAGATAGGCAAGGCACCAGGACCAGACGGGTTCCCAGCCGAATATTATAAAAAGTACAAAGACATTCTGGCCCCATACCTTTGTAAACTCTTTAATGCACTGGCGGAAGGTGAAACAGAGCTTAAATTCCCAGCGCAGTCTTTAGAATCCCACATTTCTGTGATACTAAAGCCAAATAAGGATCCATCAGCATGTGGTAGCTATAGGCCAATCTCCCTATTAAACCTTGACCTAAAAATCTTCTCCAAAATTTTGGCCAATAGGATTGCCCCTCATATGAATCACCTGGTTCACTGGGACCAGGTCGGTTTCATACCAAACAGAGAAGCAAGGGACAATACAATCAGGACTTTGGACCTGGTCCAGCTCATCCGGTCTAGAGGAATACAAGGTATGCTCCTTTCCACAGACGCCGAAAAAGCGTTTGACCGGGTGGGCTGGGACTGGATCAGAGCAGTACTGCAACATTCAAACATGGGGCCTAGAATCCTCTCCTCTATTGGAGCGCTATACACAGTCCCATCGGCACGCATTAAGATCAATGGAGATCTCTCTAAACCATTAAATATACAAAATGGCACCAGGCAGGGATGCCCATTATCCCCCCTCATCTTCGCACTAGCATTAGAGCCGTTCCTTTGTCACATTAGGGAAAATAGAAATATAAAGGGCATTGAAGTGGGAGACACTGAACATAAAGTAGCCGCATACGCGGACGATCTGTTATTTTACATCAAAAATCCAGCCACAACACTTCCCAATCTCCTGGAAGAATTTAAAAGATTTGCTCGAGTCTCCTACTTCAAGATCAACTTAGAAAAATGTGAAGCATTTAATGTGAGTCTACCTGAAGGCACTAGGCAACACTTAGAAGCTGCATTTCCATTTAAGTGGAACTCCAAATGCATTAGATATTTAGGCACTAACATTTCAAATTCCATGAGAGAAGTTTTCACCCTGAACTTTCCACCGATGCTGGGAAAGCTGGCAGAAGATCTTAAAAAATGGGAACTGCCCCAACTATCTTGGATTGGGCGCATAGCAGTTATAAAAATGAATGTTATGCCCAGACTGCTATACCTGTTTCAGACTCTTCCTATCCCCATACCAGTCTCTTTCCTCAGAAGGGTACAAATAACCTTCAATAGATATATCTGGAGGCACAAACCCCCCAGACTTAAAAGAGAGATCCTATATTGCACTAAACAAGCAGGAGGTTTGGCAGTACCAAATGTCACACTCTATTACAGGGCAGCGATACTTACAAGGGCAGTAGACTGGAGTAGGCACATAGCCTGCAAACAATGGACCAAATTAGAACAAGACCTATCCCCACTCCCTCTGACAGATCTACTTTGGATAGCGAACCCAGACACATCTGATTGGCCCTGTCCTCCTCTGTGCCTTAACACCTTCAAAAACCTTAACAAAATAAGACATATGACAGAACTCTCTCCGGAGCCCTCCCCTCTGCTACCGTTATTGACAAACCCAGACATACCAACGATATCGAACAATGACCCCAGACACTTAGAAGACAGGAGGGCATTAACACTCACCTCTTTCATAGTGCAAAACGACTGGCCTACCCTTGACCACCTTAAAGAGAAATTCCCTCGGCTTAATCTAAACTGGTGGAATTTGAGGCGTTTAAATATACAACCAAACATGATTCGCCCAGTTTCAACTTTTGAGAAACTATGTACAGGGAAAGAACCAATGAGAAAAATTTTATCAACACTGTACTCACTCCTGATTGACCAGTCAGCCCCAAATATGACCTTCATGGATAAATGGGAAGGCGAACTTGGAGTCTCACTCTCCCCACCTCAGAGGAGAAAGATATATATTTTCACCCATAAATCTTCCCTCGCAACACGTATCCAGGAAATTAACTATAAAATTCTGACGCATTGGTATCAGACTCCCTCTAAACTTCAACATATCTTTCCAGATATTAACCCTGAATGCTGGAGATGTGGAAAACATAGGGGCACGCTCCTACACATCCTCTGGGACTGCCCTAAGCTACTATCTTTTTGGAAAGGAGTAGAAAAACTGCTAAGTGGGGTGATGGAGGGAGAGATTCCGTTCACTGCGGGATTCTATTTGCTACAGCACAACAACTGGTCAATCAGGAAGTATAAAAAATCTATGATGAGACATATTCTCAATGCAGCTAAGTGTACTTTAGTTAGACACTGGAAATGCACAGCGACACCTGATATGCAAGAGGTGGTCAGGGAAATAGACCTGGTATATACAATGGAGCAACTGGCACACGTGGCCCAAAATAGAACAGAAGTATTCAGAAAGACATGGAACTGTTGGTCGGCATTTAGAGAGTCGGAGGAGTTTGAAGCAGTGGTAGCGAATGAGGGATAGAGGAGGGACAAAAGAGGTGGTAAAACAACTCCTAGTATTTGATATAAACATAACTCAGGAAAGAAAAAATTCTTTTTTTTTAGCTACATAGGAGGTAATTCAGATAAAGTGAGGCTGTCACATACAGACGCCCCCTGTCATTCTGACAAATCTCTAAAATAAAAAATGGGGGTAGCGTCACCCGAGATACATAGTGGTCTTGACGTTGTTTTTGTTGTTGTTTTAGGTTTACATTTTCTTTCTTCTTTATCACTAGAAGAACGGCCAATGGGTACATAACCTATACCATAATGTTAGTGGCAAAAGCCTTAAGGTACAAACAGAGGGATACAAGCATTATTCAAGAGATGTGACCCTTATATTAAAAAGTAGGATCCTCACCCTTATATACTCCAATAGGGGGATATCAAGGACCCTGGATGTACTACATATTATGTAAAATTGTTAAAATGATATTATCTATATTTTTGATTGCCATAAGCTGAACAAATTGACTGTGTCTTCAAACTATATCTTGTACTGTTCTGGCTTGTTTTTCTAAATAAAGATTTTTCAAAAAAAGAGCAGTTACTATACACTGCAGTCTCTCTAGATGTCAGTTCCCTGCTTAGTACACAGAGGTAAAGGGGAACACCGCATAGATAATATATACAAGAGCAGTTACTATACACTGCAGTCTCTCTAGGAGATGTCAGTTCTCTGCTTAGTACACAGAGGTAAAGGGGAACACTGCATAGATAATATATACAAGAGCAGTTACTATACACTGCAGTCTCTCTAGGAGATGTCAGTTCTCTGCTTAGTACACAGAGGTAAAGGGGAACACCGCATAGATAATATATACAAGAGCAGTTACTATACACTGCAGTCTCTCTAGATGTCAGTTCCCTGCTTAGTACACAGAGGTAAAGGGGAACACCGCATAGATAATATATACAAGAGCAGTTACTATACACTGCAGTCTCTCTAGATGTCAGTTCCCTGCTTAGTACACAGAGGTAAAGGGGAACACCGCATAGATAATATATACAAGAGCAGTTACTATACACTGCAGTCTCTCTAGATGTCAGTTCCCTGCTTAGTACACAGAGGTAAAGGGGAACACCGCATAGATAATATATACAAGAGCAGTTACTATACACTGCAGTCTCTCTAGATGTCAGTTCTCTGCTTAGTACACAGAGGTAAAGGGGAACACCGCATAGATAATATATACAAGAGCAGTTACTATACACTGCAGTCTCTCTAGGAGATGTCAGTTCTCTGCTTAGTACACAGAGGTAAAGGGGAACACCGCATAGATAATATATACAAGAGCAGTTACTATACACTGCAGTCTCTCTAGGAGATGTCAGTTCTCTGCTTAGTACACAGAGGTAAAGGGGAACACCGCATAGATAATATATACAAGAGCAGTTACTATACACTGCAGTCTCTCTAGATGTCAGTTCCCTGCTTAGTACACAGAGGTAAAGGGGAACACCGCATAGATAATATATACAAGAGCAGTTACTATACACTGCAGTCTCTCTAGATGTCAGTTCCCTGCTTAGTACACAGAGGTAAAGGGGAACACCGCATAGATAATATATACAAGAGCAGTTACTATACACTGCAGTCTCTCTAGATGTCAGTTCCCTGCTTAGTACACAGAGGTAAAGGGGAACACCGCATAGATAATATATACAAGAGCAGTTACTATACACTGCAGTCTCTCTAGATGTCAGTTCCCTGCTTAGTACACAGAGGTAAAGGGGAACACCGCATAGATAATATATACAAGAGCAGTTACTATACACTGCAGTCTCTCTAGATGTCAGTTCCCTGCTTAGTACACAGAGGTAAAGGGGAACACCGCATAGATAATATATACAAGAGCAGTTACTATACACTGCAGTCTCTCTAGGAGATGTCAGTTCCCTGCTTAGTACACAGAGGTAAAGGGGAACACCGCATAGATAATATATACAAGAGCAGTTACTATACACTGCAGTCTCTCTAGATGTCAGTTCCCTGCTTAGTACACAGAGGTAAAGGGGAACACCGCATAGATAATATATACAAGAGCAGTTACTATACACTGCAGTCTCTCTAGATGTCAGTTCCCTGCTTAGTACACAGAGGTAAAGGGGAACACCGCATAGATAATATATACAAGAGCAGTTACTATACACTGCAGTCTCTCTAGGAGATGTCAGTTCCCTGCTTAGTACACAGAGGTAAAGGGGAACACCGCATAGATAATATATACAAGAGCAGTTACTATACACTGCAGTCTCTCTAGATGTCAGTTCCCTGCTTAGTACACAGAGGTAAAGGGGAACACCGCATAGATAATATATACAAGAGCAGTTACTATACACTGCAGTCTCTCTAGGAGATGTCAGTTCCCTGCTTAGTACACAGAGGTAAAGGGGAACACCGCATAGATAATATATACAAGAGCAGTTACTATACACTGCAGTCTCTCTAGATGTCAGTTCCCTGCTTAGTACACAGAGGTAAAGGGGAACACCGCATAGATAATATATACAAGAGCAGTTACTATACACTGCAGTCTCTCTAGGAGATGTCAGTTCCCTGCTTAGTACACAGAGGTAAAGGGGAACACCGCATAGATAATATATACAAGAGCAGTTACTATACACTGCAGTCTCTCTAGATGTCAGTTCCCTGCTTAGTACACAGAGGTAAAGGGGAACACCGCATAGATAATATATACAAGAGCAGTTACTATACACTGCAGTCTCTCTAGATGTCAGTTCCCTGCTTAGTACACAGAGGTAAAGGGGAACACCGCATAGATAATATATACAAGAGCAGTTACTATACACTGCAGTCTCTCTAGGAGATGTCAGTTCCCTGCTTAGTACACAGAGGTAAAGGGGAACACCGCATAGATAATATATACAAGAGCAGTTACTATACACTGCAGTCTCTCTAGATGTCAGTTCCCTGCTTAGTACACAGAGGTAAAGGGGAACACCGCATAGATAATATATACAAGAGCAGTTACTATACACTGCAGTCTCTCTAGATGTCAGTTCTCTGCTTAGTACACAGAGGTAAAGGGGAACACCGCATAGATAATATATACAAGAGCAGTTACTATACACTGCAGTCTCTCTAGATGTCAGTTCCCTGCTTAGTACACAGAGGTAAAGGGGAACACCGCATAGATAATATATACAAGAGCAGTTACTATACACTGCAGTCTCTCTAGATGTCAGTTCTGTGCTTAGTACACAGAGGTAAAGGGGAACACCGCATAGATAATATATACAAGAGCAGTTACTATACACTGCAGTCTCTCTAGATGTCAGTTCCCTGCTTAGTACACAGAGGTAAAGGGGAACACCGCATAGATAATATATACAAGAGCAGTTACTATACACTGCAGTCTCTCTAGATGTCAGTTCCCTGCTTAGTACACAGAGGTAAAGGGGAACACCGCATAGATAATATATACAAGAGCAGTTACTATACACTGCAGTCTCTCTCTAGATGTCAGTTCCCTGCTTAGTACACAGAGGTAAAGGGGAACACCGCATAGATAATATATACAAGAGCAGTTACTATACACTGCAGTCTCTCTAGGAGATGTCAGTTCTCTGCTTAGTACACAGAGGTAAAGGGGAACACCGCATAGATAATATATACAAGAGCAGTTACTATACACTGCAGTCTCTCTAGGAGATGTCAGCTCTCTGCTTAGTACACAGAGGTAAAGGGGAACACCGCATAGATAATATATACAAGAGCAGTTACTATACACTGCAGTCTCTCTCTAGATGTCAGTTCCCTGCTTAGTACACAGAGGTAAAGGGGAACACCGCATAGATAATATATACAAGAGCAGTTACTATACACTGCAGTCTCTCTAGGAGATGTCAGTTCCCTGCTTAGTACACAGAGGTAAAGGGGAACACCGCATAGATAATATATACAAGAGCAGTTACTATACACTGCAGTCTCTCTCTAGATGTCAGTTCTCTGCTTAGTACACAGAGGTAAAGGGGAACACCGCATAGATAATATATACAAGAGCAGTTACTATACACTGCAGTCTCTCTAGGAGATGTCAGTTCTCTGCTTAGTACACAGAGGTAAAGGGGAACACCGCATAGATAATATATACAAGAGCAGTTACTATACACTGCAGTCTCTCTAGGAGATGTCAGTTCCCTGCTTAGTACACAGAGGTAAAGGGGAACACCGCATAGATAATATATACAAGAGCAGTTACTATACACTGCAGTCTCTCTAGATGTCAGTTCTCTGCATAGTACACAGAGGTAAAGGGGAACACCGCATAGATATTATATACAAGAGCAGTTACTATACACTGCAGTCTCTCTCTAGATGTCAGTTCTCTGCTTAGTACACAGAGGTAAAGGGGAACACCGCATAGATAATATATACAAGAGCAGTTACTATACACTGCAGTCTCTCTAGATGTCAGCTCTCTGCTTAGTACACAGAGGTAAAGGGGAACACCGCATAGATAATACATACAAGAGCAGTTACTATACACTGCAGTCTCTCTAGATGTCAGTTCCCTGCTTAGTACACAGAGGTAAAGGGGAACACCGCATAGATAATATATACAAGAGCAGTTACTATACACTGCAGTCTCTCTAGAGGTCAGTTCCCTGCTTAGTACACAGAGGTAAAGGGGAACACCGCATAGATAATATATACAAGAGCAGTTACTATACACTGCAGTCTCTCTAGATGTCAGTTCTCTGCTTAGTACACAGAGGTAAAGGGGAACACCGCATAGATAATATATACAAGAGCAGTTACTATACACTGCAGTCTCTCTAGATGTCAGATCTCTGCTTAGTACACAGAGGTAAAGGGGAACACCGCATAGATAATATATACAAGAGCAGTTACTATACACTGCAGTCTCTCTAGATGTCAGTTCCCTGCTTAGTACACAGAGGTAAAGGGGAACACCGCATAGATAATATATACAAGAGCAGTTACTATACACTGCAGTCTCTCTAGGAGATGTCAGTTCCCTGCTTAGTACACAGAGGTAAAGGGGAACACCGCATAGATAATATATACAAGAGCAGTTACTATACACTGCAGTCTCTCTAGGAGATGTCAGTTCCCTGCTTAGTACACAGAGGTAAAGGGGAACACCGCATAGATAATATATACAAGAGCAGTTACTATACACTGCAGTCTCTCTAGATGTCAGTTCCCTGCTTAGTACACAGAGGTAAAGGGGAACACCGCATAGATAATATATACAAGAGCAGTTACTATACACTGCAGTCTCTCTCTAGATGTCAGTTCTCTGCTTAGTACACAGAGGTAAAGGGGAACACCGCATAGATAATATATACAAGAGCAGTTACTATACACTGCAGTCTCTCTAGGAGATGTCAGTTCTCTGCTTAGTACACAGAGGTAAAGGGGAACACCGCATAGATAATATATACAAGAGCAGTTACTATACACTGCAGTCTCTCTAGATGTCAGTTCCCTGCTTAGTACACAGAGGTAAAGGGGAACACCGCATAGATAATATATACAAGAGCAGTTACTATACACTGCAGTCTCTCTAGATGTCAGTTCCCTGCTTAGTACACAGAGGTAAAGGGGAACACCGCATAGATAATATATACAAGAGCAGTTACTATACACTGCAGTCTCTCTAGATGTCAGTTCCCTGCTTAGTACACAGAGGTAAAGGGGAACACCGCATAGATAATATATACAAGAGCAGTTACTATACACTGCAGTCTCTCTAGATGTCAGTTCCCTGCTTAGTACACAGAGGTAAAGGGGAACACCGCATAGATAATATATACAAGAGCAGTTACTATACACTGCAGTCTCTCTAGATGTCAGTTCCCTGCTTAGTACACAGAGGTAAAGGGGAACACCGCATAGATAATATATACAAGAGCAGTTACTATACACTGCAGTCTCTCTAGATGTCAGTTCCCTGCTTAGTACATAGAGGTAAAGGGGAACACCGCATAGATAATATATACAAGAGCAGTTACTATACACTGCAGTCTCTCTAGATGTCAGTTCCCTGCTTAGTACACAGAGGTAAAGGGGAACACCGCATAGATAATATATACAAGAGCAGTTACTATACACTGCAGTCTCTCTAGATGTCAGTTCCCTGCTTAGTACACAGAGGTAAAGGGGAACACCGCATAGATAATATATACAAGAGCAGTTACTATACACTGCAGTCTCTCTAGATGTCAGTTCCCTGCTTAGTACACAGAGGTAAAGGGGAACACCGCATAGATAATATATACAAGAGCAGTTACTATACACTGCAGTCTCTCTAGATGTCAGTTCCCTGCTTAGTACACAGAGGTAAAGGGGAACACCGCATAGATAATATATACAAGAGCAGTTACTATACACTGCAGTCTCTCTCTAGATGTCAGTTCTCTGCTTAGTACACAGAGGTAAAGGGGAACACCGCATAGATAATATATACAAGAGCAGTTACTATACACTGCAGTCTCTCTAGATGTCAGTTCCCTGCTTAGTACACAGAGGTAAAGGGGAACACCGCATAGATAATATATACAAGAGCAGTTACTATACACTGCAGTCTCTCTAGATGTCAGTTCCCTGCTTAGTACACAGAGGTAAAGGGGAACACCGCATAGATAATATATACAAGAGCAGTTACTATACACTGCAGTCTCTCTAGGAGATGTCAGTTCTCTGCTTAGTACACAGAGGTAAAGGGGGACACCGCATAGATAATATATACAAGAGCAGTTACTATACACTGCAGTCTCTCTAGGAGATGTCAGTTCTCTGCTTAGTACACAGAGGTAAAGGGGAACACCGCATAGATAATATATACAAGAGCAGTTACTATACACTGCAGTCTCTCTAGGAGATGTCAGTTCCCTGCTTAGTACACAGAGGTAAAGGGGAACACCGCATAGATAATATATACAAGAGCAGTTACTATACACTGCAGTCTCTCTAGATGTCAGTTCTCTGCTTAGTACACAGAGGTAAAGGGGAACACCGCATAGATATTATATACAAGAGCAGTTACTATACACTGCAGTCTCTCTAGGAGATGTCAGTTCTCTGCTTAGTACACAGAGGTAAAGGGGAACACCGCATAGATAATATATACAAGAGCAGTTACTATACACTGCAGTCTCTCTCTAGATGTCAGTTCTCTGCTTAGTACACAGAGGTAAAGGGGAACACCGCATAGATAATATATACAAGAGCAGTTACTATACACTGCAGTCTCTCTAGATGTCAGTTCCCTGCTTAGTACACAGAGGTAAAGGGGAACACCGCATAGATAATATATACAAGAGCAGTTACTATACACTGCAGTCTCTCTCTAGATGTCAGTTCCCTGCTTAGTACACAGAGGTAAAGGGGAACACCGCATAGATAATATATACAAGAGCAGTTACTATACACTGCAGTCTCTCTAGATGTCAGTTCCCTGCTTAGTACACAGAGGTAAAGGGGAACACCGCATAGATAATATATACAAGAGCAGTTACTATACACTGCAGTCTCTCTCTAGATGTCAGTTCTCTGCTTAGTACACAGAGGTAAAGGGGAACACCGCATAGATAATATATACAAGAGCAGTTACTATACACTGCAGTCTCTCTAGATGTCAGTTCCCTGCTTAGTACACAGAGGTAAAGGGGAACACCGCATAGATAATATATACAAGAGCAGTTACTATACACTGCAGTCTCTCTAGGAGATGTCAGTTCTCTGCTTAGTACACAGAGGTAAAGGGGAACACCGCATAGATAATATATACAAGAGCAGTTACTATACACTGCAGTCTCTCTAGGAGATGTCAGTTCCCTGCTTAGTACCCAGAGGTAAAGGGGAACACCGCATAGATAATATATACAAGAGCAGTTACTATACACTGCAGTCTCTCTAGATGTCAGTTCTCTGCTTAGTACACAGAGGTAAAGGGGAACACCGCATAGATATTATATACAAGAGCAGTTACTATACACTGCAGTCTCTCTAGGAGATGTCAGTTCTCTGCTTAGTACACAGAGGTAAAGGGGAACACCGCATAGATAATATATACAAGAGCAGTTACTATACACTGCAGTCTCTCTCTAGATGTCAGTTCTCTGCTTAGTACACAGAGGTAAAGGGGAACACCGCATAGATAATATATACAAGAGCAGTTACTATACACTGCAGTCTCTCTAGATGTCAGCTCTCTGCTTAGTACACAGAGGTAAAGGGGAACACCGCATAGATAATACATACAAGAGCAGTTACTATACACTGCAGTCTCTCTAGATGTCAGTTCCCTGCTTAGTACACAGAGGTAAAGGGGAACACCGCATAGATAATATATACAAGAGCAGTTACTATACACTGCAGTCTCTCTAGAGGTCAGTTCCCTGCTTAGTACACAGAGGTAAAGGGGAACACCGCATAGATAATATATACAAGAGCAGTTACTATACACTGCAGTCTCTCTAGATGTCAGTTCCCTGCTTAGTACACAGAGGTAAAGGGGAACACCGCATAGATAATATATACAAGAGCAGTTACTATACACTGCAGTCTCTCTAGATGTCAGTTCCCTGCTTAGTACACAGAGGTAAAGGGGAACACCGCATAGATAATATATACAAGAGCAGTTACTATACACTGCAGTCTCTCTAGATGTCAGTTCTCTGCTTAGTACACAGAGGTAAAGGGGAACACCGCATAGATAATATATACAAGAGCAGTTACTATACACTGCAGTCTCTCTAGATGTCAGATCTCTGCTTAGTACACAGAGGTAAAGGGGAACACCGCATAGATAATATATACAAGAGCAGTTACTATACACTGCAGTCTCTCTAGGAGATGTCAGTTCTCTGCTTAGTACACAGAGGTAAAGGGGAACACCGCATAGATAATATATACAAGAGCAGTTACTATACACTGCAGTCTCTCTAGGAGATGTCAGTTCCCTGCTTAGTACACAGAGGTAAAGGGGAACACCGCATAGATAATATATACAAGAGCAGTTACTATACACTGCAGTCTCTCTAGATGTCAGTTCTCTGCTTAGTACACAGAGGTAAAGGGGAACACCGCATAGATAATATATACAAGAGCAGTTACTATACACTGCAGTCTCTCTAGATGTCAGTTCCCTGCTTAGTACACAGAGGTAAAGAGGAACACCGCATAGATAATATATACAAGAGCAGTTACTATACACTGCAGTCTCTCTAGATGTCAGTTCTCTGCTTAGTACACAGAGGTAAAGGGGAACACCGCATAGATAATATATACAAGAGCAGTTACTATACACTGCAGTCTCTCTAGGAGATGTCAGTTCTCTGCTTAGTACACAGAGGTAAAGGGGAACACCGCATAGATAATATATACAAGAGCAGTTACTATACACTGCAGTCTCTCTAGGAGATGTCAGTTCTCTGCTTAGTACACAGAGGTAAAGGGGAACACCGCATAGATAATATATACAAGAGCAGTTACTATACACTGCAGTCTCTCTAGGAGATGTCAGTTCTGTGCTTAGTACACAGAGGTAAAGGGGAACACCGCATAGATAATATATACAAGAGCAGTTACTATACACTGCAGTCTCTCTAGATGTCAGTTCCCTGCTTAGTACACAGAGGTAAAGGGGAACACCGCATAGATATTATATACAAGAGCAGTTACTATACACTGCAGTCTCTCTAGATGTCAGTTCTGTGCTTAGTACACAGAGGTAAAGGGGAACACCGCATAGATAATATATACAAGAGCAGTTACTATGCACTGCAGTCTCTCTAGATGTCAGCTCTCTGCTTAGTACACAGAGGTAAAGGGGAACACCGCATAGATATTATATACAAGAGCAGTTACTATACACTGCAGTCTCTCTCTAGATGTCAGTTCTCAGCTTAGTACACAGAGGTAAAGGGGAACACCGCATAGATAATATATACAAGAGCAGTTACTATACACTGCAGTCTCTCTCTAGATGTCAGTTCTCTGCTTAGTACACAGAGGTAAAGGGGGACACCGCATAGATAATATATACAAGAGCAGTTACTATACACTGCAGTCTCTCTAGATGTCAGTTCCCTGCTTAGTACACAGAGGTAAAGGGGAACACCGCATAGATAATATATACAAGAGCAGTTACTATACACTGCAGTCTCTCTCTAGATGTCAGTTCCCTGCTTAGTACACAGAGGTAAAGGGGAACACCGCATAGATAATATATACAAGAGCAGTTACTATACACTGCAGTCTCTCTAGATGTCAGTTCTCTGCTTAGTACACAGAGGTAAAGGGGAACACCGCATAGATAATATATACAAGAGCAGTTACTATACACTGCAGTCTCTCTAGATGTCAGTTCCCTGCTTAGTACACAGAGGTAAAGGGGAACACCGCATAGATAATATATACAAGAGCAGTTACTATACACTGCAGTCTCTCTCTAGATGTCAGTTCCCTGCTTAGTACACAGAGGTAAAGGGGAACACCGCATAGATAATATATACAAGAGCAGTTACTATACACTGCAGTCTCTCTAGATGTCAGTTCCCTGCTTAGTACACAGAGGTAAAGGGGAACACCGCATAGATATTATATACAAGAGCAGTTACTATACACTGCAGTCTCTCTAGATGTCAGTTCCCTGCTTAGTACACAGAGGTAAAGGGGAACACCGCATAGATAATATATACAAGAGCAGTTACTATACACTGCAGTCTCTGTAGATGTCAGTTCTCTGCTTAGTACACAGAGGTAAAGGGGAACACCGCATAGATAATATATACAAGAGTAGTTACTATACACTGCAGTCTCTCTAGGAGATGTCAGTTCTCTGCTTAGTACACAGAGGTAAAGGGGAACACCGCATAGATAATATATACAAGAGCAGTTACTATACACTGCAGTCTCTCTAGATGTCAGTTCCCTGCTTAGTACACAGAGGTAAAGGGGAACACCGCATAGATAATATATACAAGAGCAGTTACTATACACTGCAGTCTCTCTCTAGATGTCAGTTCTCTGCTTAGTACACAGAGGTAAAGGGGAACACCGCATAGATAATATATACAAGAGCAGTTACTATACACTGCAGTCTCTCTAGGAGATGTCAGTTCTCTGCTTAGTACACAGAGGTAAAGGGGAACACCGCATAGATAATATATACAAGAGCAGTTACTATACACTGCAGTCTCTCTAGGAGATGTCAGTTCCCTGCTTAGTACACAGAGGTAAAGGGGAACACCGCATAGATAATATATACAAGAGCAGTTACTATACACTGCAGTCTCTCTAGATGTCAGTTCTCTGCTTAGTACACAGAGGTAAAGGGGAACACCGCATAGATAATATATACAAGAGCAGTTACTATACACTGCAGTCTCTCTAGATGTCAGTTCCCTGCTTAGTACACAGAGGTAAAGAGGAACACCGCATAGATAATATATACAAGAGCAGTTACTATACACTGCAGTCTCTCTAGATGTCAGTTCTCTGCTTAGTACACAGAGGTAAAGGGGAACACCGCATAGATAATATATACAAGAGCAGTTACTATACACTGCAGTCTCTCTAGGAGATGTCAGTTCTCTGCTTAGTACACAGAGGTAAAGGGGAACACCGCATAGATAATATATACAAGAGCAGTTACTATACACTGCAGTCTCTCTAGGAGATGTCAGTTCTCTGCTTAGTACACAGAGGTAAAGGGGAACACCGCATAGATAATATATACAAGAGCAGTTACTATACACTGCAGTCTCTCTAGGAGATGTCAGTTCTCTGCTTAGTACACAGAGGTAAAGGGGAACACCGCATAGATAATATATACAAGAGCAGTTACTATACACTGCAGTCTCTCTAGGAGATGTCAGTTCTGTGCTTAGTACACAGAGGTAAAGGGGAACACCGCATAGATAATATATACAAGAGCAGTTACTATACACTGCAGTCTCTCTAGATGTCAGTTCCCTGCTTAGTACACAGAGGTAAAGGGGAACACCGCATAGATATTATATACAAGAGCAGTTACTATACACTGCAGTCTCTCTAGATGTCAGTTCTGTGCTTAGTACACAGAGGTAAAGGGGAACACCGCATAGATAATATATACAAGAGCAGTTACTATGCACTGCAGTCTCTCTAGATGTCAGCTCTCTGCTTAGTACACAGAGGTAAAGGGGAACACCGCATAGATATTATATACAAGAGCAGTTACTATACACTGCAGTCTCTCTCTAGATGTCAGTTCTCAGCTTAGTACACAGAGGTAAAGGGGAACACCGCATAGATAATATATACAAGAGCAGTTACTATACACTGCAGTCTCTCTCTAGATGTCAGTTCCCTGCTTAGTACACAGAGGTAAAGGGGAACACCGCATAGATAATATATACAAGAGCAGTTACTATACACTGCAGTCTCTCTCTAGATGTCAGTTCCCTGCTTAGTACACAGAGGTAAAGGGGAACACCGCATAGATAATATATACAAGAGCAGTTACTATACACTGCAGTCTCTCTAGATGTCAGTTCTCTGCTTAGTACACAGAGGTAAAGGGGAACACCGCATAGATAATATATACAAGAGCAGTTACTATACACTGCAGTCTCTCTAGATGTCAGTTCCCTGCTTAGTACACAGAGGTAAAGGGGAACACCGCATAGATAATATATACAAGAGCATTTACTATACACTGCAGTCTCTCTAGGAGATGTCAGTTCCCTGCTTAGTACACAGAGGTAAAGGGGAACACCGCATAGATAATATATACAAGAGCAGTTACTATACACTGCAGTCTCTCTAGATGTCAGTTCTCTGCTTAGTACACAGAGGTAAAGGGGAACACCGCATAGATAATATATACAAGAGCAGTTACTATACACTGCAGTCTCTCTAGAGGTCAGTTCTCTGCTTAGTACACAGAGGTAAAGGGGAACACCGCATAGATAATATATACAAGAGCAGTTACTATACACTGCAGTCTCTCTAGGTGATGTCAGTTCTCTGCTTAGTACACAGAGGTAAAGGGGAACACCGCATAGATAATATATACAAGAGCAGTTACTATACACTGCAGTCTCTCTAGGAGATGTCAGTTCCCTGCTTAGTACACAGAGGTAAAGGGGAACACCGCATAGATAATATATACAAGAGCAGTTACTATACACTGCAGTCTCTCTAGGAGATGTCAGTTCTCTGCTTAGTACACAGAGGTAAAGGGGAACACCGCATAGATAATATATACAAGAGCAGTTACTATACACTGCAGTCTCTCTAGATGTCAGTTCCCTGCTTAGTACACAGAGGTAAAGGGGAACACCGCATAGATAATATATACAAGAGCAGTTACTATACACTGCAGTCTCTCTAGGAGATGTCAGTTCTCTGCTTAGTACACAGAGGTAAAGGGGAACACCGCATAGATAATATATACAAGAGCAGTTACTATACACTGCAGTCTCTCTAGATGTCAGTTCTCTGCTTAGTACACAGAGGTAAAGGGGAACACCGCATAGATAATATATACAAGAGCAGTTACTATACACTGCAGTCTCTCTAGATGTCAGTTCCCTGCTTAGTACACAGAGGTAAAGGGGAACACCGCATAGATAATATATACAAGAGCAGTTACTATACACTGCAGTCTCTCTAGGAGATGTCAGTTCTCTGCTTAGTACACAGAGGTAAAGGGGAACACCGCATAGATAATATATACAAGAGCAGTTACTATACACTGCAGTCTCTCTAGGAGATGTCAGTTCCCTGCTTAGTACACAGAGGTAAAGGGGAACACCGCATAGATAATATATACAAGAGCAGTTACTATACACTGCAGTCTCTCTAGATGTCAGTTCCCTGCTTAGTACACAGAGGTAAAGGGGAACACCGCATAGATAATATATACAAGAGCAGTTACTATACACTGCAGTCTCTCTAGATGTCAGTTCCCTGCTTAGTACACAGAGGTAAAGGGGAACACCGCATAGATAATATATACAAGAGCAGTTACTATACACTGCAGTCTCTCTAGATGTCAGTTCCCTGCTTAGTACACAGAGGTAAAGGGGAACACCGCATAGATAATATATACAAGAGCAGTTACTATACACTGCAGTCTCTCTAGATGTCAGTTCCCTGCTTAGTACACAGAGGTAAAGGGGAACACCGCATAGATAATATATACAAGAGCAGTTACTATACACTGCAGTCTCTCTCTAGATGTCAGTTCCCTGCTTAGTACACAGAGGTAAAGGGGAACACCGCATAGATAATATATACAAGAGCAGTTACTATACACTGCAGTCTCTCTAGAGATGTCAGTTCTCTGCTTAGTACACAGAGGTAAAGGGGAACACCGCATAGATAATATATACAAGAGCAGTTACTATACACTGCAGTCTCTCTAGGAGATGTCAGTTCCCTGCTTAGTACACAGAGGTAAAGGGGAACACCGCATAGATAATATATACAAGAGCAGTTACTATACACTGCAGTCTCTCTAGGAGATGTCAGTTCCCTGCTTAGTACACAGAGGTAAAGGGGAACACCGCATAGATAATATATACAAGAGCAGTTACTATACACTGCAGTCTCTCTAGGAGATGTCAGTTCCCTGCTTAGTACACAGAGGTAAAGGGGAACACCGCATAGATAATATATACAAGAGCAGTTACTATACACTGCAGTCTCTCTAGGAGATGTCAGTTCCCTGCTTAGTACACAGAGGTAAAGGGGAACACCGCATAGATAATATATACA
>NW_027152613.1:0-50506 GCF_040937935.1 Hyperolius riggenbachi
CAGCGTGTGTATACCCCGCCGCCGACACATAGCATGCAGCGTGTGTATACCGCCGCCGACACATAGCATGCAGCGTGTGTATACCCGCACCGACACATAGCATGCAGCGTGTGTATACCCGCGCCGACACATAGCATGCAGCGTGTGTATACCCGCGCCGACACATAGCATGCAGCGTGTGTATACCCGCGCCGACACATAGCATGCAGCGTGTGTATACCGCGCCGACACATAGCATGCAGCGTGTGTATACCCGCACCGACACATAGCATGCTGCGTGTGTATACGCGCGCCGACACATAGCATGCAGCGTGTGTATACCCGCGCCGACACATAGCATGCAGCGTGTGTATACCCGCGCCGACACATAGCATGCAGCGTGTGTATACCCGCGCCGACACATAGCATGCAGCGTGTGTATACCCGCCGCCGACACATAGCATGCAGCGTGTGTATACCGCCGCCGACACATAGCATGCAGCGTGTGTATACCGCCGCCGACACATAGCATGCAGCGTGTGTATACCCGCGCCGACACATAGCATGCAGCGTGTGTATACCGCCGCCGACACATAGCATGCAGCGTGTGTATACCGCCGCCGACACATAGCATGCAGCGTGTGTATACCGCCGCCGACACATAGCATGCAGCGTGTGTATACCGCCGCCGACACATAGCATGCAGCGTGTGTATACCGCCGCCGACACATAGCATGCAGCGTGTGTATACCGCCGCCGACCATAGCAGACCGACACATAGCATGCAGCGTGTGTATACCGCCGCCGACACATAGCATGCAGCGTGTGTATACCGCCGCCGACACATAGCATGCAGCGTGTGTATACCGCCGCCCGACACATAGCATGCAGCGTGTGTATACCGCACCGACAAGCATGCAGGTGTACCGAGCATGCAGCGTGTGTATACCCGCGCCGACACATAGCAGCAGCGTGTGTATACCGCCGCCGACAACATAGCATGCAGCGTGTGTATACCCGCACCGACACATAGCATGCAGCGTGTGTATACCGCCGCCGACACATATTATGCAGCGTGTGTATACCCGCGCCGACACATAGCATGCAGCGTGTGTATACCGCCGCCGACACATAGCATGCAGCGTGTGTATACCTGCACCGACACATAGCATGCAGCGTGTGTATACCGCCGCCGACACATAGCATGCAGCGTGTGTATACCCGCGCCGACACATAGCATGCAGCGTGTGTATACCGCCGCCGACACATAGCATGCAGCGTGTGTATACCGCCGCCGACACATAGCATGCAGCGTGTGTATACCGCCGCCGACACATAGCATGCAGCGTGTGTATACCGCCGCCGACACATAGCATGCAGCGTGTGTATACCGCCGCCGACACATAGCATGCAGCGTGTGTATACCGCCGCCGACACATAGCATGCAGCGTGTGTATACCGCCGCCGACACATAGCATGCAGCGTGTGTATACCGCCGCCGACACATAGCATGCAGCGTGTGTATACCCGCGCCGACACATAGCATGCAGCGTGTGTATACCTGCGCCGACACATAGCATGCAGCGTGTGTATACCCACCGCCGACACATAGCATGCAGCGTGTGTATACCGCCGCCGACACATAGCATGCAGCGTGTGTATACCCGCGCCGACACATAGCATGCAGCGTGTGTATACCCGCGCCGACACATAGCATGCAGCGTGTGTATACCCGCGCCGACACATAGCATGCAGCGTGTGTATACCGCCGCCGACACATAGCATGCAGCGTGTGTATACCCGCACCGACACATAGCATGCTGCGTGTGTATACGCGCGCCGACACATAGCATGCAGCGTGTGTATACCCGCGCCGACACATAGCATGCAACGTGTGTATACCCGCGCCGACACATAGCATGCAGCGTGTGTATACCCGCGCCGACACATAGCATGCAGCGTGTGTATACCCGCGCCGACACATAGCATGCAGCGTGTGTATACCCGCGCCGACACATAGCATGCAGCGTGTGTATACCCGCCGCCGACACATAGCATGCAGCGTGTGTATACCGCCGCCGACACATAGCATGCAGCGTGTGTATACCCGCCGCCGACACATAGGCATGCAGCGTGTGTATACCCGCCGCCGACACATGGCATGCAGCGTGTGTATACCGCCGCCGACACATGGCATGCAGCGTGTGTATACCGCCGCCGACACATAGCATGCAGCGTGTGTATACCGCCGCCGACACATAGCATGCAGCGTGTGTATACCGCCGCCGACACATAGCATGCAGCGTGTGTATACCGCCGCCGACACATAGCATGCAGCGTGTGTATACCGCCGCCGACACATAGCATGCAGCGTGTGTATACCCGCACCGACACATAGCATGCAGCGTGTGTATACCGCCGCCGACACATATTATGCAGCGTGTGTATACCCGCGCCGACACATAGCATGCAGCGTGTGTATACCGCCGCCGACACATAGCATGCAGCGTGTGTATACCTGCACCGACACATAGCATGCAGCGTGTGTATACCGCCGCCGACACATAGCATGCAGCGTGTGTATACCCGCGCCGACACATAGCATGCAGCGTGTGTATACCCGCGCCGACACATAGCATGCAGCGTGTGTATACCCGCACCGACACATAGCATGCAGCGTGTGTATACCCGCACCGACACATAGCATGCATCGTGTGTATACCCGCGCCGACACATAGCATGCAGCGTGTGTATACCCGCGCCGACACATAGCATGCAGCGTGTGTATACCCGCGCCGACACATAGCATGCAGCGTGTGTATACCCGCGCCGACACATAGCATGCAGCGTGTGTATACCCGCGCCGACACATAGCATGCAGCGTGTGTATACCCGCGCCGACACATAGCATGCAGCGTGTGTATACCGCCGCCGACACATAGCATGCAGCGTGTGTATACCGCCGCCGACACATAGCATGCAGCGTGTGTATACCGCCGCCGACACATAGCATGCAGCATGTGTATACCTGCGCCGACACATAGCATGCAGCGTGTGTATACCGACGCCGACACATAGCATGCAGCGTGTGTATACCGACGCCGACACATAGCATGCAGCGTGTGTATACCCGCGCCGACACATAGCATGCAGCGTGTGTATACCGCCGCCGACACATAGCATGCAGCGTGTGTATACCGCCGCCGACACATAGCATGCAGCGTGTGTATACCGCCGCCGACACATAGCATGCAGCATGTGTATACCTGCGCCGACACATAGCATGCAGCATGTGTATACCTGCGCCGACACATAGCATGCAGCGTGTGTATACCGACGCCGACACATAGCATGCAGCGTGTGTATACCCGCCGCCGACACATAGCATGCAGCGTGTTTATACCCGCACCGACACATAGCATGCAGCGTGTGTATACCGCCGCCGACACATAGCATGCAGCGTGTGTATACCCGCGCCGACACATAGCATGCAGCGTGTGTATACCCGCGCCGACACATAGCATGCAGCGTGTGTATACCCGCGCCGACACATAGCATGCAGCGTGTGTATACCGCCGCCGACACATAGCATGCAGCGTGTGTATACCCGCACCGACACATAGCATGCAGCGTGTGTATACGCGCGCCGACACATAGCATGCAGCGTGTGTATACCCGCGCCGACACATAGCATGCAGCGTGTGTATACCCGCGCCGACACATAGCATGCAGCGTGTGTATACCCGCGCCGACACATAGCATGCAGCGTGTGTATACCCGCGCCGACACATAGCATGCAGCGTGTGTATACCGCCGCCGACACATAGCATGCAGCGTGTGTATACCGCCGCCTACAAATAGCATGCAGCGTGTGTATACCGCCGCCGACACATAGCATGCAGCGTGTGTATACCGCCGCCGACACATAGCATGCAGCGTGTGTATACCGCCGCCGACACATAGCATGCAGCGTGTGTATACCGCCGCCGACACATAACATGCAGCGTGTGTATACCGCCGCCGACACATAGCATGCAGCGTGTGTATACCGCCGCCGACACATAGCATGCAGCGTGTGTATACCCGCACCGACACATAGCATGCAGCGTGTGTATACGCGCGCCGACACATAGCATGCAGCGTGTGTATACGCGCGCCGACACATAGCATGCAGCGTGTGTATACGCGCGCCGACACATAGCATGCAGCGTGTGTATACCCGCGCCGACACATAGCATGCAGCGTGTGTATACCCGCGCCGACACATAGCATGCAGCGTGTGTATACCGCCGCCGACACATAGCATGCAGCGTGTGTATACCGCCGCCGACACATAGCATGCAGCGTGTGTATACCGCCGCCGACACATAGCATGCAGCGTGTGTATACCGCCACCGACACATAGCATGCAGCGTGTGTAAACCCGCGCCGACACATAGCATGCAGCGTGTGTATACCCGCGCCGACACATAGCATGCAGCGTGTGTATACCCGCGCCGACACATAGCATGCAGCGTGTGTATACCGCCGCCGACACATAGCATGCAGCGTGTGTATACCGCCGCCGACACATAGCATGCAGCGTGTGTATACCGCCGCCGACACATAGCATGCAGCGTGTGTATACCGCCGCCGACACATAGCATGCAGCGTGTGTATACCCGCACCGACACATAGCATGCAGCGTGTGTATACCCGCGCCGACACATAGCATGCAGCGTGTGTATACCCGCGCCGACACATAGCATGCAGCGTGTGTATACCGCCGCCGACACATAGCATGCAGCGTGTGTATACCCGCACCGACACATAGCATGCAGCGTGTGTATACCACCGCCGACACATAGCATTCAGCGTGTGTATACCGCCGCCGACACATAGCATGCAGCGTGTGTATACCCGCGCCGACACATAGCATGCAGCGTGTGTATACCCGCGCCGACACATAGCATGCAGCGTGTGTATACCGCCGCCGACACATAGCATGCAGCGTGTGTATACCCGCACCGACACATAGCATGCAGCGTGTGTATACGCGCGCCGACACATAGCATGCAGCGTGTGTATACCCGGGCCGACACATAGCATGCAGCGTGTGTATACCCGCGCCGACACATAGCATGCAGCGTGTGTATACCCGCGCCGACACATAGCATGCAGCGTGTGTATACCCGCGCCGACACATAGCATGCAGCGTGTGTATACCCGCGCCGACACATAGCATGCAGCGTGTGTATACCGCCGCCGACACATAGCATGCAGCGTGTGTATACCGCCGCCGACACATAGCATGCAGCGTGTGTATACCGCCGCCGACACATAGCATGCAGCGTGTGTATACCGCCGCCGACACATAGCATGCAGCGTGTGTATACCGCCGCCGACACATAGCATGCAGCGTGTGTATACCGCCGCCGACACATAGCATGCAGCGTGTGTATACCGCCGCCGACACATAACATGCAGCGTGTGTATACCGCCGCCGACACATAGCATGCAGCGTGTGTATACCGCCGCCGACACATAGCATGCAGCGTGTGTATACCGCCGCCGACACATAGCATGCAGCGTGTGTATACCGCCGCCGACACATAGCATGCAGCGTGTGTATACCGCCGCCGACACATAGCATGCAGCGTGTGTATACCCGCACCGACACATAGCATGCAGCGTGTGTATACGCGCGCCGACACATAGCATGCAGCGTGTGTATACGCGCGCCGACACATAGCATGCAGCGTGTGTATACGCGCGCCGACACATAGCATGCAGCGTGTGTATACCCGCGCCGACACATAGCATGCAGCGTGTGTATACCCGCGCCGACACATAGCATGCAGCGTGTGTATACCGCCGCCGACACATAGCATGCAGCGTGTGTATACCGCCGCCGACACATAGTATGCAGCGTGTGTATACCGCCGCCGACACATAGCATGCAGCGTGTGTATACCGCCGCCGACACATAGCATGCAGCGTGTGTAAACCCGCGCCGACACATAGCATGCAGCGTGTGTAAACCCGCGCCGACACATAGCATGCAGCGTGTGTATACCCGCGCCGACACATAGCATGCAGCGTGTGTATACCCGCGCCGACACATAGCATGCAGCGTGTGTATACCGCCGCCGACACATAGCATGCAGCGTGTGTATACCGCCGCCGACACATAGCATGCAGCGTGTGTATACCGCCGCCGACACATAGCATGCAGCGTGTGTATACCGCCGCCGACACATAGCATGCAGCGTGTGTATACCCGCACCGACACATAGCATGCAGCGTGTGTATACCCGCGCCGACACATAGCATGCAGCGTGTGTATACCCGCGCCGACACATAGCATGCAGCGTGTGTATACCGCCGCCGACACATAGCATGCAGCGTGTGTATACCCGCACCGACACATAGCATGCAGCGTGTGTATACCACAGCCGACACATAGCATTCAGCGTGTGTATACCGCCGCCGACACATAGCATGCAGCGTGTGTATACCCGCACCGACACATAGCATGCAGCGTGTGTATACCCGCGCCGACACATAGCATGCAGCTTGTGTATACCTGCGCCGACACATAGCACGCAGCGTGTGTATACCGCCGCCGACACATAGCACGCAGCGTGTGTATACCCGCCGCCGACACATAGCACGCAGCGTGTGTATACCTGCACCGACACATAGCATGCAGCGTGTGTATACCGCCGCCGACACATAGCATGCAGCGTGTGTATACCCGCACCAACACATAGCATGCAGCGTGTGTATACCCGCACCAACACATAGCATGCAGCGTGTGTATACCCGCGCCGACACATAGCATGCAGCGTGTGTATACCCGCGCCGACACATAGCATGCAGCGTGTGTATACCGCCGCCGACACATAGCATGCAGCGTGTGTATACCCGCACCGACACATAGCATGCAGCGTGTGTATACGCGCGCCGACACATAGCATGCAGCGTGTGTATACCCGCGCCGACACATAGCATGCAGCGTGTGTATACCCGCGCCGACACATAGCATGCAGCGTGTGTATACCCGCGCCGACACATAGCATGCAGCGTGTGTATACCGCCGCCGACACATAGCATGCAGCGTGTGTATACCGCCGCCGACACATAGCATGCAGCGTGTGTATACCGCCGCCGACACATAGCATGCAGCGTGTATACCGCCGCCGACACATAGCATGCAGCGTGTGTATACCGCCGCCGACACATAGCATGCAGCATGTGTATACCGCCGCCGACACATAGCATGCAGCGTGTGTATACCGCCGCCGACACATAGCATGCAGCGTGTGTATACCGCCGCCGACACATAGCATGCAGCGTGTGTATACCGCCGCCGACACATAGCATGCAGCGTGTGTATACCGCCGCCGACACATAGCATGCAGCGTGTGTATACCGCCGCCGACACATAGCATGCAGCGTGTGTATACCGCCGCCGACACATAGCATGCAGCGTGTGTATACCGCCGCCGACACATAGCATGCAGCGTGTGTATACCGCCGCCGACACATAGCATGCAGCGTGTGTATACCGCCGCCGACACATAGCATGCAGCGTGTGTATACCGCCGCCGACACATAGAATGCAGCGTGTGTATACCGCCGCCGACACATAGCATGCAGCGTGTGTATATCGCCGCCGACACATAGCATGCAGCGTGTGTATATCGCCGCCGACACATAGCATGCAGCGTGTGTATACCCGCGCCGACACATAGCATGCAGCGTGTGTATACCGCCGCCGACACATAGGGCCTGATTCACAAAGCGGTGCTAACAGTTAGCACCCTGGTGAAAAGCCCTTTATCATGCCTAAACTCAGTTTAGGCATGATAAGTTTAGGTGTGATAAGTTTAGGTGTGATAAGTTCAGGCATGATAAGTTTAGGTGTGATAAGTTTAGGCATGATAAGTTTAAGCACCAACTGGGTTAGCACCGCAGTGCACAGCTGATCAAAAGTTTTGCGCTAGCAAAGTCTGGTGCACATTGCATAGAGTTTAATGGCGCTGCTTTGCGTGCGGGACTTTACACGCTATCTACACTTATCTAAACTTAGCATGCCTAAACTTATCACACCTAAACTTATCACACCTAAACTTATCACGCCTAAACTGGCTTTTCACCAGTGTGGTGCAATGGTTATCACGCCTAAAGTCTCTATATGGGTTAGCACCGCTTTGTGAATCGAGCCCATAGCATGCAGCGTGTGTATACCGCCGCCGACACATAGCATGCAGCGTGTGTATACCGCCGCCGACACATAGCATGCAGCGTGTGTATACAGCCGCCGACACATAGCATGCAGCGTGTGTATACAGCCGCCGACACATAGCATGCAGCGTGTGTATACCCGCGCCGACACAAAGCATGCAGCGTGTGTATACCGCCGCCGACACATAGCATGCAGCGTGTGTATACCTGCACCGACACATAGCATGCAGCGTGTGTATACCGCCGCCGACACATAGCATGCAGCGTGTGTATACCCGCGCCGACACATAGCATGCAGCGTGTGTATACCGCCGCCGACACATAGCATGCAGCGTGTGTATACCCGCGCCGACACATAGCATGCAGCGTGTGTATACCCGCGCCGACATATAGCATGCAGCGTGTGTATACCCGCGCCGACACATAGCATGCAGCGTGTGTATACCGCCGCCGACACATAGCATGCAGCGTGTGTATACCCGCGCCGACACATAGCATGCAGCGTGTGTATACCGCCGCCGACACATAGCATGCAGCGTGTGTATACCGCCGCCGACACATAGCATGCAGCGTGTGTATACCGCCGCCGACACATAGCATGCAGCGTGTGTATACCCGCGCCGACACATAGCATGCAGCGTGTGTATACCCGCGCCGACACATAGCATGCAGCGTGTGTATACCGCCGCCGACACATAGCATGCAGCGTGTGTATACCCGCGCCGACACATAGCATGCAGCGTGTGTATACCGCCGCCGACACATAGCATGCAGCGTGTGTATACCGCCGCCGACACATAGCATGCAGCGTGTGTATACCCGCACCGACACATAGCATGCAGCGTGTGTATACCGCCGCCGACACATAGCATGCAGCGTGTGTATACCCGCCGCCGACACATAGCATGCAGCGTGTGTATACCCGCACCGACACATAGCATGCAGCGTGTGTATACCGCCGCCGACACATAGCATGCAGCGTGTGTATACCCGCACCAACACATAGCATGCAGCGTGTGTATACCCGCGCCGACACATAGCATGCAGCGTGTGTATACCCGCGCCAACACATAGCATGCAGCGTGTGTATACCGCCGCCGACACATAGCATGCAGCGTGTGTATACCCGCGCCGACACATAGCATGCAGCGTGTGTATACGCGCGCCGACACATAGCATGCAGCGTGTGTATACCCGCGCCGACACATAGCATGCAGCGTGTGTATACCCGCGCCGACACATAGCATGCAGCGTGTGTATACCCGCGCCGACACATAGCATGCAGCGTGTGTATACCCGCGCCGACACATAGCATGCAGCGTGTGTATACCCGCGCCGACACATAGCATGCAGCGTGTGTATACCCGCGCCGACACATAGCATGCAGCGTGTGTATACCGCCGCCGACACATAGCATGCAGCGTGTATACCGCCGCCGACACATAGCATGCAGCGTGTGTATACCGCCGCCGACACATAGCATGCAGCGTGTGTATACCGCCGCCGACACATAGCATGCAGCGTGTGTATACCGCCGCCGACACATAGCATGCAGCGTGTGTATACCGCCGCCGACACATAGCATGCAGCGTGTGTATACCGCCGCCGACACATAGCATGCAGCGTGTGTATACCGCCGCCGACACATAGCATGCAGAGTGTGTATACCGCCGCCGACACATAGCATGCAGCGTGTGTATACCGCCGCCGACACATAGCATGCAGCGTGTGCATACCGCCGCCGACACATAGCATGCAGCGTGTGCATACCGCCGCCGACACATAGCATGCAGCGTGTGTATACCGCCGCCGACACATAGCATGCAGCGTGTGTATATCGCCGCCGACACATAGCATGCAGCGTGTGTATATCGCCGCCGACACATAGCATGCAGCGTGTGTATACCCGCGCCGACACATAGCATGCAGCGTGTGTATACCGCCGCCGACACATAGCATGCAGCGTGTGTATACCGCCGCCGACACATAGCATGCAGCGTGTGTATACCGCCGCCGACACATAGCATGCAGCGTGTGTATACCGCCGCCGACACATAGCATGCAGCGTGTGTATACCGCCGCCGACACATAGCATGCAGCGTGTGTATACCCGCACCGACACATAGCATGCAGCGTGTGTATACAGCCGCCGACACATAGCATGCAGCGTGTGTATACCCGCGCCGACACATAGCATGCAGCGTGTGTATACCGCCGCCGACACATAGCATGCAGCGTGTGTATACCTGCACCGACACATAGCATGCAGCGTGTGTATACCGCCGCCGACACATAGCATGCAGCGTGTGTATACCCGCGCCGACACATAGCATGCAGCGTGTGTATACCGCCGCCGACACATAGCATGCAGCGTGTGTATACCCGCGCCGACACATAGCATGCAGCGTGTGTATACCTGCGCCGACACATAGCATGCAGCGTGTGTATACCGCCGCCGACACATAGCATGCAGCGTGTGTATACCCGTGCCGACACATAGCATGCAGCGTGTGTATACCGCCGCCAACACATAGCATGCAGCGTGTGTATACCGCCGCCGACACATAGTATGCAGCGTGTGTATACCCGCACCGACACATAGCATGCAGCGTGTGTATACCGCCGCCGACACATAGCATGCAGCGTGTGTATACCCGCGCCGACACATAGCATGCAGCGTGTGTATACCCGCGCCGACACATAGCATGCAGCGTGTGTATACCGCCGCCGACACATAGCATGTAGCGTGTGTATACCCGCGCCGACACATAGCATGCAGCGTGTGTATACCCGCGCCGACACATAGCATGCAGCGTGTGTATACCGCCGCCGACACATAGCATGCAGCGTGTGTATACCCGCACCGACACATAGCATGCAGCGTGTGTATACCGCCGCCGACACATAGCATGCAGCGTGTGTATACCGCCGCCGACACATAGCATGCAGCGTGTGTATACCCGCACCGACACATAGCATGCAGCGTGTGTATACAGCCGCCGACACATAGCATGCAGCGTGTGTATACCCGCGCCGACACATAGCATGCAGCGTGTGTATACCGCCGCCGACACATAGCATGCAGCGTGTGTATACCTGCACCGACACATAGCATGCAGCGTGTGTATACCGCCGCCGACACATAGCATGCAGCGTGTGTATACCCGCGCCGACACATAGCATGCAGCGTGTGTATACCTGCGCCGACACATAGCATGCAGCGTGTGTATACCGCCGCCGACACATAGCATGCAGCGTGTGTATACCCGCGCCGACACATAGCATGCAGCGTGTGTATACCGCCGCCGACACATAGCATGCAGCGTGTGTATACCGCCGCCGACACATAGCATGCAGCGTGTGTATACCGCCGCCGACACATAGCATGCAGCGTGTGTATACCCGCGCCGACACATAGCATGCAGCATGTGTATACCGCCGCCGACACATAGCATGCAGCGTGTGTATACCCGCGCCGACACATAGCATGCAGCGTGTGTATACCGCCGCCGACACATAGCATGCAGCGTGTGTATACCGCCACCGACACATAGCATGCAGCGTGTGTATACCACCGCCGACACATAGTATGCAGCGTGTGTATACCCGCACCGACACATAGCATGCAGCGTGTGTATACCGCCGCCGACACATAGCATGCAGCGTGTGTATACCCGCGCCGACACATAGCATGCAGCGTGTGTATACCGCCGCCGACACATAGCATTCAGCGTGTGTATACCCGCGCCGACACATAACATGCAGCGTGTGTATACCGCCGCCGACACATAGCATGCAGCGTGTGTATACCGCCGCCGACACATAGCATGCAGCGTGTGTATACCCGCACCGACACATAGCATGCAGCGTGTGTATACCCGCGCCAACACATAGCATGCAGCGTGTGTATACCCGCGCCGACACATAGCATGCAGCGTGTGTATACCCGCACCGACACATAGCATGCAGCGTGTGTATACCACCGCCGACACATAGCATGCAGCGTGTGTATACCCGCACCGACACATAGCATGCAGCGTGTGTATACCGCCGTCGACACATAGCATGCAGCGTGTGTGTACCGCCGCCGACACATAGCATGCAGCGTGTGTATACCGCCGCCGACACATAGCATGCAGCGTGTGTATACCGCCGCCGACACATAGCATGCAGCGTGTGTATACCGCCGCCGACACATAGCATGCAGCGTGTGTATACCGCCGCCGACACATAGCATGCAGCGTGTGTATACCCGCGCCGACACATAGCATGCAGCGTGTGTATACCGCCGCCGACACATAGCATGCAGCGTGTGTATACCCGCGCCGACACATAGCATGCAGCGTGTGTATACCCGCGCCGACACATAGCATGCAGCGTGTGTATACCGCCGCCGACACATAGCATGTAGCGTGTGTATACCCGCGCCGACACATAGCATGCAGCGTGTGTATACCCGCGCCGACACATAGCATGCAGCGTGTGTATACCGCCGCCGACACATAGCATGCAGCGTGTGTATACTGCCGCCGACACATAGCATGCAGCGTGTGTATACCCGCACCGACACATAGCATGCAGCGTGTGTATACCGCCGCCGACACATAGCATGCAGCGTGTGTATACCGCCGCCGACACATAGCATGCAGCGTGTGTATACCCGCACCGACACATAGCATGCAGCGTGTGTATACAGCCGCCGACACATAGCATGCAGCGTGTGTATACCCGCGCCGACACATAGCATGCAGCGTGTGTATACCGCCGCCGACACATAGCATGCAGCGTGTGTATACCTGCACCGACACATAGCATGCAGCGTGTGTATACCGCCGCCGACACATAGCATGCAGCGTGTGTATACCCGCGCCGACACATAGCATGCAGCGTGTGTATACCTGCGCCGACACATAGCATGCAGCGTGTGTATACCGCCGCCGACACATAGCATGCAGCGTGTGTATACCCGCGCCGACACATAGCATGCAGCGTGTGTATACCGCCGCCGACACATAGCATGCAGCGTGTGTATACCGCCGCCGACACATAGCATGCAGCGTGTGTATACCGCCGCCGACACATAGCATGCAGCGTGTGTATACCCGCGCCGACACATAGCATGCAGCGTGTGTATACCGCCGCCGACACATAGCATGCAGCGTGTGTATACCCGCGCCGACACATAGCATGCAGCGTGTGTATACCGCCGCCGACACATAGCATGCAGCGTGTGTATACCGCCACCGACACATAGCATGCAGCGTGTGTATACCACCGCCGACACATAGTATGCAGCGTGTGTATACCCGCACCGACACATAGCATGCAGCGTGTGTATACCGCCGCCGACACATAGCATGCAGCGTGTGTATACCCGCGCCGACACATAGCATGCAGCGTGTGTATACCGCCGCCGACACATAGCATTCAGCGTGTGTATACCCGCGCCGACACATAACATGCAGCGTGTGTATACCGCCGCCGACACATAGCATGCAGCGTGTGTATACCGCCGCCGACACATAGCATGCAGCGTGTGTATACCCGCACCGACACATAGCATGCAGCGTGTGTATACCCGCGCCAACACATAGCATGCAGCGTGTGTATACCCGCGCCGACACATAGCATGCAGCGTGTGTATACCCGCACCGACACATAGCATGCAGCGTGTGTATACCACCGCCGACACATAGCATGCAGCGTGTGTATACCCGCACCGACACATAGCATGCAGCGTGTGTATACCGCCGTCGACACATAGCATGCAGCGTGTGTGTACCGCCGCCGACACATAGCATGCAGCGTGTGTATACCGCCGCCGACACATAGCATGCAGCGTGTGTATACCGCCGCCGACACATAGCATGCAGCGTGTGTATACCGCCGCCGACACATAGCATGCAGCGTGTGTATACCGCCGCCGACACATAGCATGCAGCGTGTGTATACCGCCGCCGACACATAGCATGCAGCGTGTGTATACCGCCGCCGACACATAGCATGCAGCGTGTGTATACCGCCGCCGCCACATAGCATGCAGCGTGTGTATACCGCCGCCGACACATAGCATGCAGCGTGTGTATACCGCCGCCGACACATAGCATGCAGCGTGTGTATACCGCCGCCGACACATAGCATGCAGCGTGTGTATACCGCCGCCGACACATAGCATGCAGCGTGTGTATATCGCCGCCGACACATAGCATGCAGCGTGTGTATACCCGCGCCGACACATAGCATGCAGCGTGTGTATACCCGCGACGACACATAGCATGCAGCGTGTGTATACCGCCGCCGACACATAGCATGCAGCGTGTGTATACCGCCGCCGACACATAGCATGCAGCGTGTGTATACCGCCGCCGACACATAGCATGCAGCGTGTGTATACCGCCGCCGCCACATAGCATGCAGCGTGTGTATACCGCCGCCGACACATAGCATGCAGCGTGTGTATACCGCCGCCGACACATAGCATGCAGCGTGTGTATACCGCCGCCGACACATAGCATGCAGCGTGTGTATACCGCCGCCGACACATAGCATGCAGCGTGTGTATATCGCCGCCGACACATAGCATGCAGCGTGTGTATACCCGCGCCGACACATAGCATGCAGCGTGTGTATACCCGCGACGACACATAGCATGCAGCGTGTGTATACCGCCACCGACACATAGCATGCAGCGTGTGTATACCCGCGCCGACACATAGCATGCAGCGTGTGTATACCGCCGCCGACACATAGCATGCAGCGTGTGTATACCGCCACCGACACATAGCATGCAGCGTGTATATACCTGCACCGACACATAGCATGCAGCGTGTATATACCTGCACCGACACATAGCACGCAGCGTGTGTATACCGCCGCCGACACATAGCACGCAGCGTGTGTATACCCACGCCGACACATAGCATGCAGCGTGTGTATACCGCCACCGACACATAGCATGCAGCGTGTGTATACCGCCGCCGACACATAGCATGCAGCGTGTGTATACCGCCGCCGACACATAGCATGCAGCGTGTGTATACCGCCGCCGACACATAGCATGCAGCGTGTGTATACCGCCGCCGACACATAGCATGCAGCGTGTGTATACCCGCACCGACACATAGCATGCAGCGTGTGTATACCGCCGCCGACACATAGCATGCAGCGTGTGTATACCGCCGCCGACACATAGCATGCAGCGTGTGTATACCGCCGCCGACACATAGCATGCAGCGTGTGTATACCGCCGCCGACACATAGCATGCAGCGTGTGTATACCGCCGCCGACACATAGCATGCAGCGTGTGTATACCCGCACCGACACATAGCATGCAGCGTGTGTATACCGCCGCCGACACATAGCATGCAGCGTGTGTATACCGCCACCGACACATAGCATGCAGCGTGTGTATACCGCCGCCGACACATAGCATGCAGCGTGTGTATACCCGCACCGACACATAGCATGCAGCGTGTGTATACCGCCGCCGACACATAGCATGCAGCGTGTGTATACCGCCGCCGACACATAGCATGCAGCGTGTGTATACCGCCGCCGATACATAGCATGCAGCGTGTGTATACCCGCACGACACATAGCATGCAGCGTGTGTATATCGCCGCCGACACATAGCATGCAGCGTGTGTATACCTGCGCCGACACATAGCATGCAGCGTGTGTATACCCGCGCCGACACATAGCATGCAGCGTGTGTATACCCGCGCCGACACATAGCATGCAGCGTGTGTATACCTGCGCCGACACATAGCATGCAGCGTGTGTATACCCGCGCCGACACATAGCATGCAGCGTGTGTATACCCGCACCGACACATAGCATACAGCGTGTGTATACCCGCGCCGACACATAGCATGCAGCGTGTGTATACCCGCGCCGACACATAGCATGCAGCGTGTGTATACCCGCGCCGACACATAGCATGCAGCGTGTGTATACCCGCACCGACACATAGCATGCAGCGTGTGTATACCTGCGCCGACACATAGCATGCAGCGTGTGTATACCGCCGCCGACACATAGCATGCAGCGTGTGTATACCCGCGCCGACACATAGCATGCAGCGTGTGTATACCTGCGCCGACACATAGCATGCAGCGTGTGTATACCCGCGCCGACACATAGCATGCAGCGTGTGTATACCCGCACCGACACATAGCATACAGCGTGTGTATACACGCGCCGACACATAGCATGCAGCGTGTGTATACCCGCGCCGACACATAGCATGCAGCGTGTGTATACCTGCGCCGACACATAGCATGCAGCGTGTGTATACCCGCACCGACACATAGCATGCAGCGTGTGTATACCTGCGCCGACACATAGCATGCAGCGTGTGTATACCGCCGCCGACACATAGCATGCAGCGTGTGTATACCCGCGCCGACACATAGCATGCAGCGTGTGTATACCTGCGCCGACACATAGCATGCAGCGTGTTTATACCGCCGCCGACACATAGCATGCAGCGTGTGTATACCGCCGCCGACACATAGCATGCAGCGTGTGTATACCGCCGCCGACACATAGCATGCAGCGTGTGTATACCGCCGCCGACACATAGCATGCAGCGTGTGTATACCGCCGCCGACACATAGCATGCACCGTGTGTATACCCGCGCCGACACATAGCATGCAGCGTGTGTATACCGCCGCCGACACATAGCATGCAGCGTGTGTATACCGCCGCCGACACATAGCATGCAGCGTGTGTATACCGCCGCCGACACATAGCATGCAGCGTGTGTATACCCACGCCGACACATAGCATGCAGCGTGTGTATACCGCCGCCGACACATAGCATGCAGCGTGTGTATACCCACGCCGACACATAGCATGCAGCGTGTGTATACCGCCGCCGACACATAGCATGCAGCGTGTGTATACCGCCGCCGACACATAGCACGCAGCGTGTGTATACCCACGCCGACACATAGCATGCAGCGTGTGTATACCGCCGCCGACACATAGCATGCAGCGTGTGTATACCGCCGCCGACACATAGCATGCAGCGTGTGTATACCGCCGCCGACACATAGCATGCAGCGTGTGTATACCGCCGCCGACACATAGCATGCAGCGTGTGTATACCGCCGCCGACACATAGCATGCAGCGTGTGTATACCCGCACCGACACATAGCATGCAGCGTGTGTATACCGCCGCCGACACATAGCATGCAGCGTGTGTATACCGCCGCCGACACATAGCATGCAGCGTGTGTATACCGCCGCCGACACATAGCATGCAGCGTGTGTATACCCGCACGACACATAGCATGCAGCGTGTGTATATCGCCGCCGACACATAGCATGCAGCGTGTGTATACCTGCGCCGACACATAGCATGCAGCGTGTGTATACCTGCGCCGACACATAGCATGCAGCGTGTGTATACCCGCGCCGACACATAGCATGCAGCGTGTGTATACCTGCGCCGACACATAGCATGCAGCGTGTGTATACCGGCGCCGACACATAGCATGCAGCGTGTGTATACCCGCACCGACACATAGCATACAGCGTGTGTAAACCTGCGCCGACACATAGCATGCAGCGTGTGTATACCCGCGCCGACACATAGCATGCAGCGTGTGTATACCTGCGCCGACACATAGCATGCAGCGTGTGTATACCCGCACCGACACATAGCATGCAGCGTGTGTATACCTGCGCCGACACATAGCATGCAGCGTGTGTATACCGCCGCCGACACATAGCATGCAGCGTGTGTATACCCGCGCCGACACATAGCATGCAGCGTGTGTATACCGCCGCCGACACATAGCATGCAGCGTGTGTATACCGCTGCCGACACATAGCATGCAGCGTGTGTATACCCGCGCCGACACATAGCATGCAGCGTGTGTATACCCGCGCCGACACATAGCATGCAGCGTGTGTATACCCGCACCGACACATAGCATGCAGCGTGTGTATACCTGCGCCGACACATAGCATGCAGCGTGTGTATACCGTCGCCGACACATAGCATGCAGCGTGTGTATACCCGCGCCGACACATAGCATGCAGCGTGTGTATACCTGCGCCGACACATAGCATGCAGCGTGTGTATACCCGCGCCGACACATAGCATGCAGCGTGTGTATACCCGCACCGACACATAGCATACAGCGTGTGTATACCCGCGCCGACACATAGCATGCAGCGTGTGTATACCCGCGCCGACACATAGCATGCAGCGTGTGTATACCTGCGCCGACACATAGCATGCAGCGTGTGTATACCCGCACCGACACATAGCATGCAGCGTGTGTATACCTGCGCCGACACATAGCATGCAGCGTGTGTATACCGCCGCCGACACATAGCATGCAGCGTGTGTATACCCGCGCCGACACATAGCATGCAGCGTGTGTATACCTGCGCCGACACATAGCATGCAGCGTGTTTATACCGCCGCCGACACATAGCATGCAGCGTGTGTATACCGCCGCCGACACATAGCATGCAGCGTGTGTATACCGCCGCCGACACATAGCATGCAGCGTGTGTATACCCCCGCCGACACATAGCATGCAGCGTGTGTATACCGCCGCCGACACATAGCATGCACCGTGTGTATACCCGCGCCGACACATAGCATGCAGCGTGTGTATACCCGCGACGACACATAGCATGCAGCGTGTGTATACCCGCGCCGACACATAGCATGCAGCGTGTGTATACCGCCGCCGACACATAGCATGCAGCGTGTGTATACCGCCACCGACACATAGCATGCAGCGTGTATATACCTGCACCGACACATAGCACGCAGCGTGTGTATACCGCCGCCGACACATAGCACGCAGCGTGTGTATACCCACGCCGACACATAGCATGCAGCGTGTGTATACCGCCGCCGACACATAGCATGCAGCGTGTGTATACCGCCGCCGACACATAGCATGCAGCGTGTGTATACCGCCGCCGACACATAGCATGCAGCGTGTGTATACCGCCGCCGACACATAGCATGCAGCGTGTGTATACCGCCGCCGACACATAGCATGCAGCGTGTGTATACCCGCACCGACACATAGCATGCAGCGTGTGTATACCGCCGCCGACACATAGCATGCAGCGTGTGTATACCGCCGCCGACACATAGCATGCAGCGTGTGTATACCGCCGCCGACACATAGCATGCAGCGTGTGTATACCCGCACGACACATAGCATGCAGCGTGTGTATATCGCCGCCGACACATAGCATGCAGCGTGTGTATACCTGCGCCGACACATAGCATGCAGCGTGTGTATACCTGCGCCGACACATAGCATGCAGCGTGTGTATACCCGCGCCGACACATAGCATGCAGCGTGTGTATACCTGCGCCGACACATAGCATGCAGCGTGTGTATACCGGCGCCGACACATAGCATGCAGCGTGTGTATACCCGCACCGACACATAGCATACAGCGTGTGTAAACCTGCGCCGACACATAGCATGCAGCGTGTGTATACCCGCGCCGACACATAGCATGCAGCGTGTGTATACCTGCGCCGACACATAGCATGCAGCGTGTGTATACCCGCACCGACACATAGCATGCAGCGTGTGTATACCTGCGCCGACACATAGCATGCAGCGTGTGTATACCGCCGCCGACACATAGCATGCAGCGTGTGTATACCCGCGCCGACACATAGCATGCAGCGTGTGTATACCGCCGCCGACACATAGCATGCAGCGTGTGTATACCGCCGCCGACACATAGCATGCAGCGTGTTTATACCGCCGCCGACACATAGCATGCAGCGTGTGTATACCGCCGCCGACACATAGCATGCAGCGTGTGTATACCGCCGCCGACACATCAGAATCAGAATCAGAATCATTTTATTTCGCCAAGTACAACGGGGGTTGTACCCGGAATTATTTTTGGCTCATACAGGGTCGGAGATGGTACAAACACACATACATGCGATCCAACATATACATTCAAGTACAGTAAAGTATACAAGTAAGCATATACCTACATACATACATACAGCACATAAGTGTAGTGAGGGACGCGTGGGGGAGTCTGGGGTGCTACGTGAGAGGAGCCGCCTGCCATCTACGGGCGGCGCTCACTCAGCTCCGTAGCAGTTCCAGGTGCCCCGCAGTGTGTCCTGGAAAAGAGTGGATAGGAAAGAGAGAGAGATAGAGAGAAGGGATAGCTAAAGAGAGACTGAGGAAGAAAGAGACAGAACCAAGGCAAGAGGAGAGAGACAGAGGCAGAGTCCTTTTAGGGCTGCAGATGTAATAACAGCCCTGGGTCCGACAATCAGACCGAGAAGTGTCCATGCCTGTGGTCCGGTTCCCCTGATGTTGGCAGGTTGGCAGCTGATCTTCAGGGCTGGGTGGTGGTGCAGGCTGGCTCGGTCCTCAGCAGTGGCAGAGTTAGGCACTGGGTGGCTGAGCAGGCTGGAGGCTGCAGATGGTGGTGGAGACCCTCTCTGGAGCTCAGCTGGGGATCTCTTCCACGTGGGAGGTCCCCCAGGAAGCGGTGACTATGGACACTGAGCTCTGTGTCGGCAAGCTCGCCCGTGAGCCTGCTTAGGTGTGGGGTCCTGCGGTCTCTGAAACCTGTTGTGGCAGTGGCTGGCTCGGGGCAGCAATCAGTGGCCTCCAGTGTCCGCGTAAAAAGGCAGATGCAGCAGCGGACCCGGCAGCAGCGGAGGAGAGCTGCTAGTGTGGCCCCAGTGTGGTGTGAGGCTCCAGCAGCGGCAGGCTGGCTACACAGTTCCCTTCCCCTCAGCAGTCCGGGCAGCGGCGATGAAGTACCAAACCGAGCACGTGGGCCCCGATCAGCTGTCCGCCCGATCAGCTGGCAGCAGCGGAGGAGAGCTGCTAGTGTGGCCCCAGTGTGGTGTGAGGCTCCAGCAGCGGCAGGCTGGCTACACAGTTCCCTTCCCCTCAGCAGTCCGGGCAGCGGCGATGAAGTACCAAACCGAGCACGTGGGCCCCGATCAGCTGTCCGCCCGATCAGCTGGCAGCAGCGGAGGAGAGCTGCTAGTGTGGCCCCAGTGTGGTGTAAGGCTCCAGCAGCCTTACACCAGCGTGCGTATGCAGCGTGTGTATACCCCCGCCGACACATAGCATGCAGCGTGTGTATACCGCCGCCGACACATAGCATGCACCGTGTGTATACCCGCGCCGACACATAGCATGCAGCGTGTGTATACCGCCGCCGACACATAGCATGCAGCGTGTGTATACCGCCGCAGACACATAGCATGCAGCGTGTGTATACCGCCGCCGACACATAGCATGCAGCGTGTGTATACCGCCGCCGACACATAGCATGCAGCGTGTTTATACCGCCGCCGACACATAGCATGCAGCGTGTGTATACCGCCGCCGACACATAGCATGCAGCGTGTGTATACCGCCGCCGACACATCAGAATCAGAATCAGAATCATTTTATTTCGCCAAGTACAACGGGGGTTGTACCCGGAATTATTTTTGGCTCATACAGGGTCGGAGATGGTACAAACACACATACATGCGATCCAACATATACATTCAAGTACAGTAAAGTATACAAGTAAGCATATACCTACATACATACATACAGCACATAAGTGTAGTGAGGGACGCGTGGGGGAGTCTGGGGTGCTACGTGAGAGGAGCCGCCTGCCATCTACGGGCGGCGCTTACTCAGCTCCGTAGCAGTTCCAGGTGCCCCGCAGTGTGTCCTGGAAAAGAGTGGATAGGAAAGAGAGAGAGATAGAGAGAAGGGATAGCTAAAGAGAGACTGAGGAAGAAAGAGACAGAACCAAGGCAAGAGGAGAGAGACAGAGGCAGAGTCCTTTTAGGGCTGCAGATGTAATAACAGCCCTGGGTCCGACAATCAGACCGAGAAGTGTCCATGCCTGTGGTCCGGTTCCCCTGATGTTGGCAGGTTGGCAGCTGATCTTCAGGGCTGGGTGGTGGTGCAGGCTGGCTCGGTCCTCAGCAGTGGCAGAGTTAGGCACTGGGTGGCTGAGCAGGCTGGAGGCTGCAGATGGTGGTGGAGACCCTCTCTGGAGCTCAGCTGGGGATCTCTTCCACGTGGGAGGTCCCCCAGGAAGCGGTGACTATGGACACTGAGCTCTGTGTCGGCAAGCTCGCCCGTGAGCCTGCTTAGGTGTGGGGTCCTGCGGTCTCTGAAACCTGTTGTGGCAGTGGCTGGCTCGGGGCAGCAATCAGTGGCCTCCAGTGTCCGCGTAAAAAGGCAGATGCAGCAGCGGACCCGGCAGCAGCGGAGGAGAGCTGCTAGTGTGGCCCCAGTGTGGTGTGAGGCTCCAGCAGCGGCAGGCTGGCTACACAGTTCCCTTCCCCTCAGCAGTCCGGGCAGCGGCGATGAAGTACCAAACCGAGCACGTGGGCCCCGATCAGCTGTCCGCCCGATCAGCTGGCAGCAGCGGAGGAGAGCTGCTAGTGTGGCCCCAGTGTGGTGTGAGGCTCCAGCAGCGGCAGGCTGGCTACACAGTTCCCTTCCCCTCAGCAGTCCGGGCAGCGGCGATGAAGTACCAAACCGAGCACGTGGGCCCCGATCAGCTGTCCGCCCGATCAGCTGGCAGCAGCGGAGGAGAGCTGCTAGTGTGGCTCCAGTGTGGTGTAAGGCTCCAGCAGCCTTACACCAGCGTGCGTATGCAGCGTGTGTATACCCCCGCCGACACATAGCATGCAGCGTGTGTATACCGCCGCCGACACATAGCATGCACCGTGTGTATACCCGCGCCGACACATAGCATGCAGCGTGTGTATACCGCCGCCGACACATAGCATGCAGCGTGTGTATACCGCCGCAGACACATAGCATGCAGCGTGTGTATACCGCCGCGGACACATAGCATGCAGCGTGTGTACACCGCCGCCGACACATAGCATGCAGCGTGTGCATACCGCCGCCGACACATAGCATGCAGCGTGTGTATACCGCCGCCGACACATAGCATGCAGCGTGTGTATACCGCCGCAGACCCATAGCATGCAGCGTGTGTACACCGCCGCCGACACATAGCATGCAGCGTGTGCATACCGCCGCCGACACATAGCATGCAGCGTGTGTATACCGCCGCCGACACATAGCATGCAGCGTGTGTATACCGCCGCCGACACATAGCATGCAGCGTGTGTATACCGCTAACGAAAGAGCGGGGGATTCCGAAGCCAGATGGGCACCACTCGGCGGGCAACACAGGACAGGTAATATATAAATGCAGGCATGTGGGGGATATATTTATACATTGGGGAGCAGCGCCGTGGGTTTTGTCGCATTTGTCGCTTGTCCAGATATAGCTCACCGCTATTACCGCGACCCCAATCGACCACGACAGCCCGACATCTTGCAGCATGTCCGATCTATACATATGTCCAATTTCACCATGGAATTGGTTGCATTGTCAATCGAGCATGCTCTTGGCATCATCAATTTAATCCAATTATTATCGAATTGTATGGTATTGGCCGCCAAGTCGATAGATGTATGGGTGCCTTTAGACTATATTGGCTCTTGTGCATACCTATCAACTTTTTGAGATGAGAAAGAGGGACACTTAAGCCTCGCCCCTGCCACACCCCTGACCGCGCCCCGTCACGCGCCCTAGTCATGCATACCATAAAGATTTCATAAGAAAAAAAATGTTGTTTTATAATTAAACCACACTGGTCCTTCCTATCCTGGTTCATTTTCCTTCATAGTAACATTTTGAAATTAGTAATATATCAGTTTAAAGGATGGGAATAAAGTTTACAGTCAAACACTATTTTAGCAGAGAAATATATATATATTTACATAGAAAGAGGGACAAAGTCCTGAAAGAGGAGGAAAGAGGGACAGGGCTCCCAAAGAGGGACTGTCAGTTCAAAAGAGGGACAGTTGGGAGCTATGCCTGCACCCTCCCCCTCTGTGCCTCATGTATGATGGTACATCCCCGTCCTCCACTGTTGCCAGCCGCCCCACTCCACTCTGTGACCTCAGCTGCTCACAACACCTGACCTGACTGGCTGCTAGAAAGGTAACAAGACTCCGCCCACCAACAGGCACGTCACGCAGCGCCTACCGACTGACGGATTTTATGAATGAGCTCTGACCACGCCCACCGCATTGGAATGTCAAAGCTGCCCCGCCCCCTCCCTGGCGTCACCAACGGTCACAAGACTCTGAGATCACCCGCCCCGCCCAGCGCCACCAGACAGCGCTAAGCCCCTCCCCCGATACCCGGCGCCCCGTCACACTGGCTGAGGGGACGGTGACGTCATTCGGGAACAGGAAGCGGAGTGCAGAGACACCGGAAGACGGAAGAGGAGAGAATTTCAGAGACACCCGAGAGAAGAAGAGAAACCGGAGACACCATGTCGTCCAGCATGGAGAGTATCCTTATATCACTATCACTGTGCTGGGGAGTCCACTGCTGTGTATATAGTGTGCTGGGGACAATGGGGTGGGAGGGGGTGTGTGTGGTTGTTATTATATTACTATATACACAGTATGGAGAGTGCCCTTCTGTCTGTGCTGCGTACAGTGTGTGCTGGGACACCAGGGGGAGGAGGGGACCTGAGTGTGATGTTATTGTTATGTTACTGTACTATATACACAACATGGAGAATATCCTTATATGGTTATTACTGTACTGTAATAATGGACACCAGGGAGGAGGGACCCTGTAATTGTTATTATATTACTATATACACACTATGGAGAGTACCCTGCTATGTGGACTGGGGACACCAGGGAGGAGGGACCCTGTATTTGTTATTATATAACTATATACACACTATGGAGAGTACCCTGTTGTGTGTACTGGGGACACCAGGGACGAGGGACCCTGTATTTATTATATTACTATATACACACTATGGAGAGTACCCTGCTATGTGGACTGGGGACACCAGGGAGGAGGGACCCTGTATTTGTTATTATATAACTATATACACACTATGGAGAGTACCCTGTTGTGTGTACTGGGGACACCAGGGACGAGGGACCCTGTATTTATTATATTACTATATACGCACTATGGAGAGTACCCTGCTGTGTGTACTGGGGACCCCAGGGAGGAGGGACCCTGTATTTGTTATTATATTACTATATATACACTATGGAGAGTGCCCTGCTGTGTGTACTGGGGACACCACAGAGGAGGGACCCTGTAATTGTTATTATATTACTATATACACACTATGGAGAGTACCCTGCTGTGTGTACTGAGGACCCCAGGGAGGAGGGACCCTGTAATTGTTATATTACTATATACACACTATGGAGAGTGCCCTGCTGTGTGTACTGGGGACACCACAGAGGAGGGACCCTGTAATTGTTATTATATTACTATATACACACTATGGAGAGTACCCTGCTATGTGTACTGGGGGCACCAGGGAGGAGGGACCCTGTATTTGTTATTATATTACTATATACGCACTATGGAGAGTACCCTGCTGTGTGTACTGGGGACACCACAGAGGAGGGACCCTGTAATTGTTATTATATTACTATATACAGACTATGGAGAGTACCCTGCTGTGTGCACTGGGGACACCAGGGAGGAGGGACCCTGTATTTGTTATTATATTACTATATACACACTATGGAGAGTACCCTGCTGTGTGTACTGGGGACACCAGGGAGGAGGGACCCTGTAATTGTTATTATATTACTATATACACACTATGGAGAGTACCCTGCTGTGTGTACTGAGGACACCAGGGAGGAAGGACCCTGTATTTGTTATTATATTACTATATACACACTATGGAGAGTACCCTGCTGTGTGTACTGGGGACACCAGGGAGGAGGGACCCTGTAATTGTTATTATATTACTATATACACACTATGGAGAGTACCCTGCTGTGTGTACTGGGGACACCAGTGAGGAGGGACCCTGTATTTATTATATTACTATATACACAGTATGGAGAGTGCCCCGCTGTCTGTGCTGCGTACAGTGTGTGCTGGGACACCAGGGGGAGGAGGGGACCTGTGTGTGATGTTATTGTTATGTTACTGTACTATATACACAACATGGAGAATATCCTTATATGGTTATTACTGTACTGTAATAATGGAGAATACACTACCGTGTATAAAGTAGGTGCTGGGACACCAGGGAGGAGGGACCCTGTATTTATTATATTACTATATATTCACCATGGAGAGTACCCTGCTGTGTGTACTGGGGACACCAGGGAGGAGGGACCCTGTAATTATTATATTACTATATACACACTATGGAGAGTACCCTGCTGTGTGTACTGGGGACACCAAGGAGGAGGGACGCTGTAATTGTTATTATATTACTATATACACACTATGGAGAGTACCCTGCTGTGTGTACTGGGGACACCAGGGAGAAGGAGCCCTGTATTTGTTATTATATATTACTATATACACACTATGGAGAGTACCCTGCTGTGTGTACTGGGGACACCAGGGAGGAGGGGCCCTGTATTTGTTATTATATATTACTACTAGCTGATTGCCCGGCGTTGCACGGGTAGGTATTTGGCTGGTGTCGGCTCCACCCACTCTTTCTAACCCTAACACACAATTACTCAATGACCAAGCTTGTGAGCCTTGTAGTCTTTGGCATCAGTAATTTGCATTGAAATGAAAAAATCTGATGGGTTGTTTGTGGCTCCACCCCCTTTTCTGAATTTGAACCCCAGTCACCCAATGACCAACTGTACCAGGTTTGAGGCCTGTGCCAATAACAGTGCAAAAATGGTAGCAATTAAATATTCCCTTCAAAAGCAATAGGTGAAGCTTAATACACTTTTGTAGGCTCCACCCACTTTTCTGAATATTGATCCCATTCACTGAGTGACCAACTGTGCAAAGTTTAATAACCCTCCCATTAACAGTGTAAGAATGGCTGCAGTTTACATTTTCCCAGTGAAATTTGTATTTTTCTCCACCCACTGATTGCCCGGCGTTGCCCGGGTATGTTTTTGACTTGTGTTGGTTCCGCCCACTTCTTCTAACCCTAACGCACAAACACTTAATGACCAAGTTTGTGAGCTTTGGTGTCTTTAGCATCAATCATTTGTATATTCCCATAGAAATTAAACAAATCAGATTGGCTGTTTGTGGCTTTGTCGCTCTCCAGCATTTGAACCCCAGTCACCCAATGACCAACTGTAGCAGGTTTGAGGCATCTGCTATTACCAGTATAAAAATGGCAGCAATTTAAATATTCCCCTTGAAAATCAACAGGTGAATTTTGATTGGCTATTATAGGCTCCATATTAATCTCAGTCACCCAGTGACCATCTGGGCAAAGTTTGGGAACCCTGCCATTAACAGTGTAATAAGGCCCGCAGTCTACATTTTCCCAGTGAAATTTGTTTTGCTCCGCCTACTTTTTGTAACCTGGACATACAGTCACTCAATGCCCAAGTTTGTGAGCTTTGGGGTCCTTGGCATCAATAATTTGTATTTTCCCAAGAAATGAAACTGTTTGTGGCTCTGTCCTCTTTTCTAAATTTGAACCCCAATGACTAACTGTACCAGGTTTGAGGCTTGTGCCATTAACAGTGCAATGAATGGTAGCATTTTTAATATTCCCCTTTAAAATCGACAGGTGATTTTGATTGGCTTTTTTAGGCTCCACCCACTTTTCTGAATATTAATCCCAGTCACAAGTAACCAGCTGTGCAAAGTTTGAGATCCCATTAACAGCGAAGAAGGGCTGCAGTTTACAATTTCCCAGAAAAAAATCTGTTTTTGACTCCACCCACTTTTTGTAACCTTGACACACAGTCACTACTCAATGACCAATTTTGTGAGCTTTTGGGTTTCTGGCATCAAAATTGTGTGAATGGAAGCAGTTTATCCAAAAAAAGCAAATCAGATTGGCTGTTTGTGGCTCGACCCCTTTAGTGAATTTGAACCCCAGTCACTTGATGACCGACTGTAGCAGGTTTGAGGCCTCTGCCATTAACAGTGTAAGAATGACAGCAGTTTCAGTATTCCCCTTGAAAATCAATAGGTGAATTTTGATTGGCTCTTGTAGGCTCCACCTACTTTTCCAAATATTAATCCTAGTCCCCCAGTGACCAACTGTGCCAAGTTTGAGAACCCTGCCATTAATAGTGTAAGAATAGCTGCAATTTATATTTTCCCATGTAAAAAGTTAGTTGTTTTTGGCTCTGCCCACTATTTCTAACCTTGACATACAGTCACTCAATGACCAAGTTTATGAGCTGTGTGGTCTTTGGCATCAATAAGTTGCATTTTACCATTGAAATTAAACAAATCTGATTGGCTGTTTTTGGCCCACTCCCTTTTCAGAATGTAAACCCCAGTCTCCCAGTGACTGACTGTATCAGGTTTGAGACCTCTGCCATTAACAGTGTAAGAATGGTAGCAATGTAAATGTTCCCCCTTGAAAATCAATAGGTAAATTTTGATTGGCTGTTTTTAGGCTCCACCCACATTTCTGAATATTAATCCCAGTCACCCAGTGGCCAATTGGGTCAAGTTTGGGAACCCTGCCATGTAAAAAATTAAGTTGTTGGCGCCGCACACTATTTCTAACCTTGACATACAGTCACTCAATTATCAAGTGTATCAGCTTTGGGGTCCTTGGTATCAATACTTTGTATATTCCCATTAAAAAATAAACAAATCTGATTGGCTGTTTGTGGCTCCGCCCCCTTTCTGAATTTGAACCCCAGTCACCCAGTGACCAACTGTACCAGGTTTGAGGCATCTGCTATTAACAGTATAAGAGAATGGTAGCAGCTTAAATATTCCCTTTGAAAACCGAAAGGTGAATTCTGATTGGTTGTTGTAGGCTCCACCTACCTTCCAATTCTTAATCTCATTTACCCAGTGACCAACTGTGCAAAGTTTGAGAACACTGCCATTAACGGTGTAAGAATGGCTTCAGTTTATATTTTTTTTTTAGTAAAATTTGTTTTTGGCTCCGCCCACTTTTTGTAACCTGGACACACACATCACTCAATGACCAAGTTTGTGAGCTTTCAGGTTCCTGGCATCAAAAATGTGTGAATGGAAGCAGTTTATCCACCAAGGAAATCTGATTGGCTGTTTGTGGCCCCGCCCCTTTTGTGAATTTTGACCCCAGTCACCCAAAGACCGACTGTAGCAAGTTTGAAGCCTCTGCCATTAACAGTTGTAAGAATGGCAGCAGTTTAAATATTCCCCTTGAAAATCAATAGGTGAATTTTGATTGGCTGTTGTAGGCTCCACCCACTTTCTCGAATCTTAATCACATTCACCCAGTGACCAAGTGTGCCAAGTTTGAGAACCCTGCGATTAACAGTCTAAGAATGGTCGCAGTTTACATTTTCCCATTTAAAATGAATGGCTGAAATTTGATTGGCTGTTTTATGCTCCGCCCACTTTTCCTGGATTTGTAACCTCGGTCACGAAGTGACCAACTGTGCCATGTGTGGCGACTCTGGCTTGTTTACTGTGAGAATGGCAGCTTTTTACATTTTTTCCATTGACTTGAATGGGTGAAATCTGATTGGCTGTTTGTAGCTCCGCCCACGTGTGCAGGGGGGCCGCGAGACCCCCAGAACGTATCATCCCAGGTAGTAAGGGATCTGTGTACCAAGTTTCGTTCAAATCGGTCAAGCGGTTTTTGCGTGATCGCGGCACATACACAGGCACACACATACACACACACACACATACATACATACATCCGATTTTATATATATAGATACACAGTATGGAGAGTTCCCTGCTGTCTGTGCTGGGACACTAGGGGAGGAGGGGGGTCTGTGTGTGATATTCTTATGTTTCCATACTATGTACACAACATGGAGAGTATCCTTATATCATTATTACTGTGCTGTATAAACACTATGGAGAATGCACTGCTGTGTGTGGTGTGTCGGGGAAAGGGGGGGTTATTATATTACTATATACACAGTATGGGGAGTGCCCGGCTGTCTGTGCTGTGTACAGTGTGTGCTGGGGACACCAGGGAGAGGAGGGGACCTGTGTGTGATAGTATTATGTTACCATACTATGTACTTAACATGAAAAGTTTCCTTATATCATTATTACTGTGCTGTACACACACTATGGAGAGTGCCCTGCTGTGTGTCTAGTGTGTGCTGGGGACAACAGGGCAGGAGAAGGACCTGTGTGTGTCATTGTATTACTATACTACTGTATATTACAGGCTTTCTCAAACAGGGTTCCCTGGAACCCCGGGGTTCCTTCAGTATTTTGCAGGGGTTCCTTAGCGTTTCCCCCCATCGTGGGGGAAGTATAATAGGGGCACATTATAATAGAGGGTACTGTAAAAAGAAGTACTAATTTTGGGGGGCAGAATAATAATGAGCACATTAATAAAAATGCACATTAAAAAAAATAAAAAGGATAAACAGACAGTATAATAAGTGTCAGTGTAATAGGGGGTAGTAAAATATACAGCCACACCTACTTTTAAAGACCACGCCTCCAGCAAAATAAATGCCGGGGTTCATCGAGATCCAAAAATTATTTGCAGCGTTCCTCCAGGGTAAGAAGGTTGAGAAAGGCTGGTATATACACACTAATGAAAGTGCCCTGCTGTGTGTGGTGTGTGTTGGTGAAACTAAGGGGAAGATCTTGTATACTATATTGTATTGTATTATTACTGTTCTATATATATACTATGGGCAATATCCTGTAGTGTGCACTGGGAACATCGGGGTAAGGGTCCTATGTGTGTTATAATATACATTACGGTGATGTAGTGAATAGCACTCTTGCCTTGTAGTGATTGGTCCCCGGTTTGAATCCCAGCCAGTGCGCTATCTGCAAGGGGTTTGTATGTTCTCCCCGTGTCTGCATCAGAATCAATTTATTTGGCCAAATAAATTTGCACTTACAAGGAATTTGACTTGGTAGTAGCTTAACAGACACAGACAATACTGTACAAGGACAGACAGTGTATATATACAGTGGGTTGCAAAAGTATTCGGCCCCCTTGAAATTTTCCACATTTTGTCACATTACTGCCACAAACATTAATCAATTTTATTGGAATTCCACATGAAAGACCAACACAAAGTGGTGTACACATGAGAAGTGGAACGAAAATCATACATGATTCCAAACATTTTTTTTTTACAAATAAATAACTGCAAAGTGGTGTGTGCATAATTATTCGGCCCCCTTTGGTCTGAGTGCAGTAAGTTGCCCATAGACATTGCATGTTGAGTGCTAATGACTAAATAGAGTGCACCTGTGAGTAATCTAATGTCAGTACAAATACAGGTGCTCTGTGAGGGCCTCAGAGGTTGTCTAAGGCCTGGTGCACACCAAAACCCGCTAGCAGATTTTGAAACGCTTTTTGTTATTCTTCTGTAGCGTTTCAGCTAGCATTTTGCAGTTTTGTGAAGCGGTTTTGGTGTAGTACATTTTAGATATTGTTACAGTAAAGCTGTTACTGAACAGCTACTGTAACAAAAACGCCTGCAAAACCGCTCTGAACTGCCGTTTTTCAGAGCGGTTTGCGGTTTTCCTATACTTAACATTGAGGCAGAAACGCATCCACAATCCAAAAAATGCCTCACCCCTGGAGTATGCGTTTCTGCAAAATGCCTCCCGCTCTGGTGTGAACCACCCCATTGAGATACATTGACCAAGCGGATCCGCAGCCGCAATCGGCTGCAGAAACGCTGAAAAAGCCGCTCGGTGTGCACCAGCCCTAAGAGAATATTGGGAGCAACAACACCGTGAAATCCAAAGAACACACAAGACAGGTCAGGGATCAAGTTATTGAGAAATTTAAAACAGGCTTAAGGTGCGTACACACATGCGACTATAGTCGTTTGTAACGATCGTTCCCCCGATCTTTACCAACGACGATCGTTACAAAAAACGAACCACCGACTATTAAGGCAAACGACGAACGAGCCAAATCGCTACAAAAGAAAGTTCTGTCTCGGCGGATTTTAACCAACGACGATCGTTTGCAAAAGTAGTACATCGTTGGAAACGATCGTTCGTACTAGGCTTGACATGCGCATTTCACTATTTCTCCATGGAACTTCTCATTTTTATGCGCAGGCGCAATAGTTGCTTTCTGTGATGTAACGTTCGTTCCAACGATCAGATCGTTACACACATTTTAAAACTACCTTTACTTAGGTCGTTCTTTCATCAATTAAAAGTTCGTTCGTCGTTCTTAACGAACGATCGTTGTCGCATGTGTGTACGTAGCATTAGGCTACAAAAAGATTTCGAAAGCCTTGAACATACCAAGGAGCACTGTTCAAGCGATCATTCAGAAATGGAAGGAGTATGGCACAACTGTAAACCTACCAAGACAAGGCCATCCACCTAAGCTCACAGGCCGAATGAGGAGAGCGCTGATCAGAAATGCAGTCAAGAGGCCCATGGTGACTCTGGGCGAGCTGCAGAGATCTACAGCTCAGGTGGGAGACTCTGTCCATAGGACAACTATTAGTCATGCACTGTACAAAGTTGGCCTTTATGGAAGAGTGGCAAGAAGAAAGCCATTGTTAACAGAAAGCATAAGAAGTCCCGTTTGCAGTTTGCCAAAAGCCATGTGGGGGACACAGTAAATATGTGGAAGAAGGTGCTCTGGTCAGATGAGACCAAAATGGGACTTTTTGGCCAAAATGCAAAACGCTATGTGTGGCGGAAAACTAACACTGCACATCACTCAGAACACACCATCCCCACTGTCAAATATGGTGGTGGCAGCATCATCTCTTCAGCAGGGACAGGGAAGCTGGTCAGAGTTGATGGTAAGATGGATGGAGCCAAATACAGGGCAAACTTGGAAGAAAACCTCTTGAAGACTGCAAAAGACTTGAGACTGGGGCGGAGGTTCACCTTCCAGCAGGACAATGACCCTAAACATAAAGCCGGGGCAACAATGGAATGGTTTAAAACAAAACATATCTATGTGTTAGAATGACCTAGTCAAAATCCAGATCTAAATCCAATCGAGAATCTGTGGCAAGATCTGAAAACTGCTGTTCACAAATGCTGTCCATCTAATGTGACTGAGCTGGAGCTGTTTTGCAAAGAAGAATGGGCAAGGATTTCAGTCTCTAGACGTGCAAAGCTGGTAGAGACATACCCTAAAAAAGCTGTAATTGCAGCAAAAGGTGGTTCTACAAAGTATTGACTCAGGGGGGCGAATAATTACGCACACCCCACTTTGCAGTTATTTATTTGTAAAAAATGTTTGGAATAATGTATGATTTTCAATCCACTTCTCACATGTACACCACTTTGTATTGATCTTTCACGTGGAATTCCAATAAAATTGATGCATGTTTGTGGCAGTAATGTGACAAAATGTGGAAAACTTCAAGGGGGCCGAATACTTTCGCAACCCACTGTAGTAAAGGACAGTATGTAATTTACAGTAGCAGTGAAGGGGGTGAGAGGTGTTTAATTTTCAGTTCTATGCTTTAATGTTTTCCAGTCCTAGCGTGTGTGTGTGTGTGTGTGTGTGTGTGTGTGTGTGTGTGTGTGTGTGTGTGTGTGTGTGTGTGTGTGTGTGTGTGTGTGTGTGTGCGCGCACGCGCGCGCTGGGGACACCAGGGGAGTCGTGTGTCTAATAATATACTGTATTTTTATTATTATACTATATACGGTACACACTATGGAGAGTACCTTGCTGTGTGTAGTGTGTGATGGGGACATCAGGAGCAATGTGTGAGTTATTGAACTATCTTATTATTATGCTCTATACACACTATGGAGTGTACCCTGCTGTGTGTATGTTTACAAAGCTTTCAGGACTCAATCACTCAGGCAACAGTGCAGGTACTGAGTCCAGTATATACACTTTGGTCTGCTATTGCAGAGTGTCCTTTTTTCTATGGCAGGCGAGGAGGGACAAGAATGTGGCGCATTGTTCTGGATCTTCAAATGAGCTTCAGGGTCATGTACACGCTTGATTTTCAGCCAAGTTTAATACTGCTTGTGTTTGCACCTTTAGTTATAGTTATTAGCCTGGTCTATTGGCTTCTTAAAGAAAATGTAATGTAATGAGAAAAACCTCCCCTGGGGGGTACTCACCTCGGGTGGGGGAAGCCTCCGGATCCTATTGAGGCTTCCCCCGTCGTCCTTTGTCCCTCGGCGGCGGAGATAAAGCTCCCCGAACAGCGGGGATGCAAATATTTACCTCCCTGGCTCCAGTTCAGGCGTAGTGCCCGCTCTACTGCGCAGGTGTAAGTCTCCTGTGCCTCCGCAGTAGAGCGGACCCGACAGAGATCGGCTATTTCCGCCTATCTCCGTGCTGAAAGCCGCAACAGCGCCCCCGCTGGAGCCAGGAAAGGTAAATAAATCAGTGCTTGTCAGGCTTGTCGGGGGAGGATTGCCGGATACTTCGGAGGAGCCAGTGCTGGACTGCCTGCAGCTACAGGAGTGGGGGAAGCCTCATTGGGACCCTGAGGCTTCCCCCTCCCGAGGTGAGTACTTTTTTTGTTACAGGTTCTCTTTACAGGAAACCTCAGGGGAAACTAACAAAATGAGCTTTACTTACCTGGAGCCTCCTCCACTCCCTGGCAGCCGACATGTCCTTCGCAGCAGCTCCGGGATCCACTCCTCGCCAGATCGGCCTCTACTGCACCTGCGAGTGCGCTGCTGTCAATCACGCTCACGTGGTCTGGAGCGCTCTGCACAGAACTACAGCCCCTGCGCAAAACGCTGCAAACCATGTGAGCGTAAATGACAGTGCTGCTCGTGCAGTGGATGCCGACCTGGCGATGTCAGCATCCGCAACGGAAGGTATCCTAGGACTCCAGAGCTGCGGTGAGGGACATATCTGCTGCCAGGGGCTGGAGGAAGCCCCGAGTAAGTAAATCTCATTTTGTTCGTTTTCTTGAGGTTTCCTTTAAAAGGAATCCGAGCTGAGAGTCATATGGAGGCTGACATATTTATTTCCTTTTAACAATACCACAATACAATACCAGTTGCCTGGCAGTCCTGATGATCTCTATGGCTGCAGTATGATCTGAATCACACACCTGAAACAAGCATGCAGCTAATCCAATCAGACTTCAGTTATAAACATCTGATCTGCATGCTTGTTCATGGTCTGTGGTTTAAATGATTAGAGGCAGTGGATCACAGGACAGCCAGGCTATGTGCATTGTTTAAAAATAAATAAATATCAGCCTCCATATGTCTTTCACCTCGAAATCCCTGTGAGGGCCCGCGCACACTAAAAACCGCTAGCGTAAAAGAAAACGCTCAGCGCTTTTTGAAGTGATGTTTTTTAAGGCGATTCTAGGCATGTGCAGAGCGTTTTTTATTTTATTTTAAGCATGCCTAGTGATTTTTGGAGCGTTTTGGTGGAGCGTTCTTTTATATTTTGTTACAGTAGAGCTGGAACTGGACAGCTTCTGTAACAAAAATGCTTGGAAAACCGCTCTGATCTAGCGCTTTTCCACTTTCCTATACGTAACATTGAGACTGAATCGCCTCAGAAATCAGCAAAAAATACTGCATGACCCGAGTTTGCATTTGGGGAAAAAACTCTCAGGTGGTAGAGCTGTCCATTCTTCTTGGCTGTCATCAGAGATCCACCACCATACTTGTCACCATACATCTTGTTGCCTCTTCTCCAAAGGGCTGGTGCACAACAGAGCGGTTCTGGAGCCGTTTTTAAAACACTTGCAGGGGGAAAACCGCTTGGCTAATGAAAGTGAATGGGATTGTGCACACCAGGGTGGGTCGTTTTTTCCACAAACGCAAACTCGGGGGGGCTGCAGCATTTTTTAGATTTCTGAGGCATTTCTGCCTTAATGTTAAAGTATAGGAAAGTGGAAAACCGCTCTAAACGCTAGATCAGAGCGGTTTTCCAGAAGTTTTTGTTACAGAAGCTGTTCAGTGACAGCTTTACTGTATCAATATATGAAATCTGCTACCCAAAAACGCTCCAGATAATGCTAGGCATGTTTAGAAAACCTCTCTAGACATACCTAGAATCGCTCTGAAATCTGCTCCAAAAACCTCTAGCGTTTTGCGGATCTGCTGGCGGTTTTTGGTGTGCACTGGGCCATAGTTCAGTTTTGGTCTCCTCACTCAAAAGCGCTTTGTTCCAGAGGATTCAGGACTTGTGTGGATGCTGTTTGGCATATTGTAAGCGGGGCTTTCATGGTTTTGGCCCAGTAAAAGGCTGCTTTCTTGCAACTCGACTGCTATAGACCAACTTTGTTGAAACAGCAATGCTACATGTTTGCAGAGGAGCCTGTATTTCATCTCGCATGGTTTGTAGGTTTTTCTTGGCTCCTCAACAAATGATCCTGGCGGTTGTGGCTGGAGACTTGCTTGGTCTACCTGACCGTGGTTTGGTAACAACAGAACAGAACTGACAGGCATTTTCAGCTCTCTGGATATATGTTTATATCCTTTTTTCTTGATTTATATAATTTGGCAACCTTTTCTTTGTTTGCTGTCTCTGTGGTTTGGTATCCAGCAAAGTCTGTGCTGCTCTGACTAAATTTAGATAGGCTATTTATACAGAGAGACACTAGTTGTAATCAACAAAGGTACAGGTGTGGACACTCCCCTAAATTGAACCTGTATTTGTCAACTTATGTAAATATTATTAACATTTTAATCAGGCCCGTTTGGGTGGTTTCATTTATCAATGTCAGTGTTCTCCCCAGGCTCTTTTAGCCGGGTGCTCCACCCGGCTAGATTTGGTGACCACCCGGCTGTCATTGGCTCAGCTCCTCACCTCCTCCTATGCTGTAAACAGAGTTGTTCCGCATTTTCATCTCGCCCCACCCGGGTACTTTTTCATGCCACCCGGCTACTATTTCATGTCACCCGGCTGGAAACAAATTCTGGGGAGAACACTGTATGTGAAGAAAAAAAAAAAAAAGACACACAATTATGTTAAGACAAGACACAAAACATTTACATTGCGCTTCCTCTGGCGGACTCAAAAGTGCAAGAGCTGCAGCCACTAGGACGCACTCTGTAGGCGTAAGCATTGTTAGGGAGTCTAGCCCAAGGACTCCTTACTGAATAGATGCTGGCTTACTGAACAGGAAGAGACGAGATTCAAGAGTCAGAGCCCTTAACCAGTGCACCTGAGCAACGCCTTACATAAAGTGGACCTGTGCTCTTGCACAGGACAGAAGGAAAAAATAGAGAAATGCACCCTGTGTGTATTTAGAGAGTATAGCCTAATATCCCCTCATCTGTGACTAATCTGAACTGTAATTTGATCTCTCAGCTGTGTCAGATGGCTGCCTCGGCAGCTCAGCTAATTTGTAAACACAGGATGTTATCCCTATGTCTGCTTCCGTAAAAGCAGGAAGTAGACACACTGCAGAGTTATTGCAGGATTTGTATTAGCTGTAACAAGGAAATGTTTTTCTTTAAAGGTTATTATGTTGTTACTTATCTTTTATAGCACAGAGGAAGTTCTGAGTTAAGGGATTCAGCAACAGTCACTTATATTTTCCTACCAATGGAGAATATTTCTCAAATCCTGCCAGTGTGTGATTTTCCAGTTCTATCGACCATTTGATTGGATAATTTTATCGGATCTGGGAGAATCGATTGTTCCGTTTTCATACAATAATACACTTCAGTGCGAGTTCACTTGTGTCCACCACCGAAAACACCATAAAAACTGATGCGCTTACCAGATTCTCACAGACCTTAACTACAGGGTCTGCAATATGGCTTTATGAGGTCAGCAGCAGGAGTCTTCGCAGCCGGCCTCCTCTCCAGACAAGCCGAACAATCTAATCCTCAATTGCAGTATTTCACCAGAAATGAAGCATGCAAAGAGACAATGCACATCTAAGCGTATCTACAGCGATTTTAATAGCTCAATAAAATGACATGAAAAAGTTTTAAAATGTCACTCACATCTGGGCCCTTATGACAGGGACCCACAAGGAAAAACAGCACTTAAAACATAGGACGCCGTCCAGCCACACGTCCGCCTCGCCCGACCGGTTTCACTGTCAAAGTTTCATCAGGGGCAGAAGGGACAGTATGTACAGGACATTACAGGCGAGTCTAGATGCATTCTTAAAGCTCAGATCCAAAAAAGAACACAATAAGAAATCTGTGCCTGGCATGAGAAGTGAGACCACTCAGAGACCTTCGGGTCCTCTTCTCCTCCAGTCCGGGACGGTACCAGCCTACTAGAGTGGGGGCGGAGCTATGTGTATGGTACTCATATGTTTTACTACCTACATACTACCTATGTTTTAAGTGCTGTTTTTCCTTGTGGGTCCCTGTCATAAGGGCCCAGATGTGAGTGACATTTTAAAACTTTTTCATGTCATTTTATTGAGCTATTAAAATCGCTGTAGATACGCTTAGATGTGCATTGTCTCTTTGCATGCTTCATTTCTGGTGAAATACTGCAATTGAGGATTTGATTGTTCGGCTTGTCTGGAGAGGAGACCGGCTGCGAAGACTCCTGCTGCTGACCTCATAAAGCCATATTGCAGACCCTGTAGTTAAGGTCTGTGAGAATCTGGTAAGCGCATCAGTTTTTATGGTGTTTTCGGTGGTGGACACAAGTAAACTCGCACTGAAGTGTATTATTGTATGTTGATTGAAGACGTTTTACTGAGGCGTTGGACTTTGGCTGCGACACATGTAGTGTTCCACATGATAGGACTTGCTTGGCTGCGCTGATATTGTGTTTTGATTAGATTGTTCCGTTTTCCCCGATTGATGGAAATTGGCTGATATCTCGTCCAATCGACCAAATTACTCGATCGTACAGGATGGAAAATACCAGTCAATCATAGAGGTATTGGCTGCGGTTCACATGATTTCAATCGATACAGGAATTTTGCAGGGCTGAGGAGTCAGTACAAAAATCATCCAACTCCGACTCCTTAGTTTATGAAACCACCGACTCCGGATACCCAAAAATGGCTCCGACTCCTCGACTCCGACTCCTTGGTCTAATACTTACCAAGGCTTGTGGATTTGGTACAAAAATCTTCTAACTCCAACCCCTCAGTTTATGAAAACTCCGACTCCGTACCCAAAATTGCTCCAACTCCTTGACTCCGACTCCGCAGCCCTGGAATTTTGGTGTCAGAGCACGGAGGCACAAGGTCCTTCAGATCGAATGAATGAAGGCAAATCGCCAGGATCTCGCTTGTAGTGTGTGGGCCACGAGTCAATCGACTTTCGATCAACCACACTGTTGTTGCTCATCCAATAAAGGGGATCGCTTTATCACCCTATGCTAAATGAGTACTGTAATGTATGGTTACCTTGTGGGCTAGAGGGGTCTAACAAGGAGTTAGTAGGCAGGAAATCCAGACAGTTCTGAATAGACAGTATAAGCTTTTACTCTGTGTCTATGCTAATAGTAAACTAGCTGCAGTGTGTACTGATTTCTGCTACCCTCAGTATATACAGTATAAGCTGTTACTCTGTGCCTGTACTGATAGTAAACTAGCTGCTGCATGTGCTGATCTCTGCTGCCTCCAGTATGTACAGTATAAAGGTCCGTACACACGCCGGACTGGAAGCAACGACGGGTCCGTCGTCACCTCCCGCTGGGTGGGCGTTCCAGCGATCCGGGCGGATCGCTCAGAAACAGCCGTATCAGTCTGCAGACAGACTGTACACACGCCAGACTGTCGTTGGAACGCCCACCCAGCGGGAGGTGACGACGGACCCGTCGTTGCCTCCAGTCCGGCGTGTGTATGGACCTTTAGCCGTACTGATAGTAAACTAGCTGCAGCGTGTGCTAATCTCCGCTATCTCCAGTATATACAGTTTAAGCTGTTACTCCGTGCCTGTACTGATAGTAAACTAGCTGCTGCGTGTGCTGATCTCTGCTGTGTCCAGTATGTACAGTATAAGCCGTTACTCTGTGCCTGTACTGATGGTAAACTAGCTGCAGCGTGTGCTGATCTCTGCTACCTCCAGTATATACAGTATAAGCTGTTACTCCGTGCCTGTACTGATAGTAAACTAGCTGCAGTGTGTGCTCATCTCTGCTACCCCCAATATGTACAGTTTAAGCTGTTATTTTGTGCCTGCACTGATAGTAAACTAGCTGCAGTGTGTGCCGGTCTCTGCTACCCCCAGTATGTACAGTATACGCTGTTACTCTGTGCCTGTACTGATAGTAAACTAGCTGCAGCATGCTGATCTCTGCTGCCTCCAGTATGTACAGTATAAGCTGTTACTCTGTGGCTGTACTGATAGTAACCTAGCTGTAGTGTGTGCTGATCTCTGCTACCTCCAGTATGTACAGTATAAGCAATTACTGTGTGCCTGTACTGATAGCAAACCAGATGCCACCATGAACCCCGCCCCCTCCCCAGGCCTACACCCACAGGTGTGGGAGTACCTGAGGTAGGGATGAGCCCCTTGTCCTATCCATGGTGAAGGGGAGGCTTTCCTGCCTCTTTCTTCCGGAGGCCCCCCTCCCCCCCCCCCCCCCTCCACCCCAATACCATGGACCTGTAGGCTGGTATAGCTCAGGCTGCGGAGCCCCACACAATCCAAGCTCCGAATTCTGGCCATACCAGCCTGCCAAGGTGACAAGGGGTTAAAGATACCTGGGAGAGGGGCCCCAAGCTTTCTGCTTCCTTAAAATGTGTCAAGTGTGTAGACGGTATTCGGAATTAGTATATATTAGTGTATCACACCAAAATGTCATTTTACAGAATTACATTTTTTTTTTCTCCAAATGATTTTCTCAAAAACAACAAGGACTTATTGAATTTTTTTTACTTGTCTCCATTATTCTCCCTAAAGCCCCATCTACACGATACGATTCTTTGTGCGATTCGATTACGATTCTATTTATGATCCGATTAAATCCAACATCCCAATAGGGATTCGATTCAATTCGATTTGCCATTGTTTTGCAATGGCAAATCGAATTGAATCGAATCCCGATCGGACATGTCGTAATCGGATCGTAAATAGAATCGTAAACGAATCGCACAAAGAATCGGATCGTGTAGATGGGGCTTAAGATATCTTGCAAATTTAGTGAAGCCAGCATTTATGGGGGATTCAAAATTAACTGTGGAAATTCGGAATGAAAATTTTTTTAAATTTGGAATTCCATGGAATTGTATTGCTTGTCCCTAGAGGCCAGTAATAATCAAAGTGTCTCTAGTTAGTGCCGCTGGTAGATATGTGGAGGCTGCTGGCAGAGTCATACATACAGGACAGTAATGATTGAAGTGGTAGAAGCAGGGCCGGATCTACCATAAGGCACAGTAGGCACTTGCCTACAGGCGCCTGATGATGGAAAGGCCGGCTCATTCCCTTCCCCTAGTGCCTCCCCCCTCCTTCCTTATGCAGAGTCCCAAGCACAGCATAAATGAGAGGTTACTCCCCCTGCTCTCAGCATTCCACTGACGAGCTCTCCCTTCAGTCTGGTGCACCACTAGATACTTAAAGTTAATGGGAACTGCTGAATAAAAAAATAAACCAGATACTTACCTGAGGCACTGATCTGCAAACTCGGCTTTCCAGCTGTTAAGGAACTACAAGTCCCACAATGCATTTGCCTTTATGAATCATGACTGTGGCTCTCAGACTCCTGCAATGCATTTTGGGACTTGTAGTTCCTTAACAGCTGGAGAGCTAAGTTTGCAGATCACTGAGTCCTAAGGAGAGGCAAGGATCTGGGTCCTATAGAGCATTCCTGCTCCTCTAAGGATCTTTCGTTCCACCGCAGGCTCCGCGGTGGCAGTATTCGATCAAGTAAGGGCTGGTTCAGACGGACGTTTGGAGGCGTTGCGTTTGCTGGCGTCGCGTTCAGCAGCGTTCGTGTGCGTTTGGATGCAGTCGCGTTTTTTCTTCCCCTAGGGGGACATTAGCCGTCGCGGTTAACCTCCCCTGGAAGCTACATGTAGCTTCCAGGGGCTCCTTGAACGCCAGGAAAAATCGGGACCCAAACGCCGCGTTTGTGTAAACGCGCTTGAAAGCTTGGTACAAACGCTCCCATTCACTTGAATGGGAGCGTTTAACACCAAGCCCTGAACGCTGGCTGTAAACGCTCTGCAAGCGTCCGTCTGAACCAGCCCTAAGTCAAATCCTGCTTGCCGTGGCTGAATGGGGGTTTCAGAAGTCTTCAGGAGCCCAAGTGCTCCCAAAGACACGTACTGCGCTCGCTCATGCAGGTGCAGTACAGAGCACTCGGCTTCCGAAGACTCCTCCGGTGGGCGATTCATAGGGGCAGCCAGCAAGGGCATCGAGCGAGGAGGGGGAAGGCTCAATAGGACCCAGAGCCTTCCCTCCCCTTAGGTAAGTATCTGGTTCATTTTATTTTAGCGGTTCCCCTTGACTTTAATACTGAGGGGACCTCTGGCTACCTACTAAGGGGCACCTGTAGCTACCTATGAAGGGCAAGGGGAGAAAGGGAGAAGTGACACTTGCGGTGCAGTCCGGTTCGGTGAGGTTTGTAGGTTCATGGAGGATGACGTGTAGGGTGTCAGGACATCTTTGCCCATAGGCTCCTGTGATGTAAATGTAAGCCTGGATACAGAGGCTAGTGTAGTGTGTGGAGGCTGCTGGCACAGTCATACGTACAGGACAGTAATAATGATTGATGTGGACAAAGGTTGAGTATGATCAGATTTGGATTGATATTGTGTACTCAGCAGACATGTGACCAGACCTCATGCACTCCTGACTGCACTCGTCACGGCGTCATGTGACCTGCCTCGGGATGTCATGTGACGTCAGCAGGGAGTGTAGTCGCTAAACTGGCCTAACCAGTAATGTGAGACTCGGAGGTTATTATTCAGGAATCTTGTCCTGATGGCGACAGATGTTCCCGGGCAGAAATAGCGGCAGGAGGGGGGCTGATGTGTCCAGATGGCACGGGGGGGGTTATATAAATAGCACATATTGCCGCACACGGACCCCAGTGACGTAGGAAGATGACATCTGCTTATGGCCATTCAGGCTCTGTGTTTTGTGTCTTCATGAAGCGAACATTTAAAGGGAACCTAAACTGAGAAGGATGTGGATTTTTCCTTTTAAAATGATACAAGTTACCTGACTCTCCTGCTGATCCTGTGTCTCTAATACTTTTAGCCACAGCCCCTGAACAAGCATGCAGATCAGGTGCTCTAACTGAAGTCAGACTGGATTAGCTGCATGCTTGTTTCAGGTGTGTGATTCAGCCACTACTGCAGCCAAAGAGCTCAGCAGGGCTGCCAAGCAACTGGTATTGTGTAAAAGCGGATCCGAGTTGAAAAACTTACTATAACAAGTAACTTGTCTATATATCTTATCTAAAGTTTAGATTGTTTACACAGCAAATCTAGCTGAAAACAGCTTCAACAGTATGTGATTACTTCTTCCTGTGATACAATGAGAGCAGCAATGTTCTGTTTGTCATCATTACACACCGGCGAGCTGCTCTGCATCTCCAGCCCTCAGCCTGTGAAAACTTCACTCCCCTCCGCCTCTGAAAACCCTGGCTAGTAACACCTTTCTTCCTCCTGCCCAGACTGCGCTCCCATAAGCCCTTGCTACAGTGCCAAGGCACTCTGGAGAAGCTGTTGGCGAGGCTTGTTTAGTTTATAGGGAATAAGAGTATTAAAACAACAACAAAAAATATTTGGCTTGAGGAATGCCCTATAAACTATATGAAAGGAACACAATTACGTAATCAGTAAACGTTTATCTCGGATCCACTTTAAAAGGAAACATTCATATCCCTCTCAGTTTAGGTTCTCTTTAATAATAATTTTTAAAGGTGTATGCTCTGGGGATTTCACCGCCTAATCCGTGTCCTGAAACAAGCATGCAGCCAGCAAAGTCTAAGTTCATTCCAGTGTGCTTGTTCAATGCGGTGAAACCAGGAGGAAGGTAATAGCCCTGGAGCTTGCACTTTTCAAAGGAACCTGAGGTGAGAGACCTATGGAAGCTGACATATTTATTCCCTTTTAAACAATACCAGTTGCCTGACAGCCCTGCTGATTTTTCTTGTCAGTTAGGGTTTAAATTACACACCCGAAACAAGCATGCAGCTAATCCAACCAGACTTCATAGTTACATTGTTATTTTGGTTGAAAAAAGTCATACGTCCATCGAGTTCAGTCAGAGCACCTGATATGCTGCATGCTTGTTCAGGGTCTCTGGCTAAAAGCATTAGAGACACCTGATCAGCAGGACAGCCAGGCAATGTGCATCGTTTCAAATGAAATAAATGTGTCAGCCTTCATATCCCTCTCCAGTGTTCTCCCCAGTATTTTTTTCCAGCCGGGTGGCATGAAAAAGTAGCCGGGTGGGGCGTAATGAGAGAATGCAGGGCTGGCCCTTCTCTGCACAGCTCTGCTTACAGCATAGGAGGAGGTGAGCTGATGACAGCCGGGTGCTCACCAAAACTAGCCGGGTGGAGCACCCAGCTAAAAGAGCCTGGGGAGAACACTGCTCTCACTTCAGGTTTATTTTAAAGCAGCAGGGACCGCAATACTATCCCGAGGAAAAAAAAACGTACATAAATACTTGTTCTACTTACATAACACATGTTTTGTACTGTCCACATTTTGATTTTAGTGAATTTTATATAGTAAATAAAAAGAAAACTGTTAGAGGCATTTTCCATCTTTACTGCCTCTGACTGAAGCCAATCCTGATGTTCTTTTTTCTCCTGCCTGAAATTGCTCTGTCATATCTAGCTTGTTTTGTAAATACATGTGAGCACAGCATAGATCGTATTTCAGCAGCTTCTGCAGAGGGGGTGATGTGTATTTCCCTTCTCAGTCTCAGCCTGTTGCACTGAACTGCCCTCAGCCAATCGGTGAGGAGCAGGAATGTGGGAGGGGATATAACAGCTTCCCTCTCCTCAGCAATGTACCCAAATAGAGCCAGGCTGACTGAGATAAGATTAATTACAGCAGACACATTTATGATTACGGTATATTAGAATGCTTGCAATGCAGGGTCAGGATGTCGACTACATAATAAACACAGAGCAGAGGGTAAATGGAATTTGATTTTAGGGCTGACAATCCCGCTTTAAGGTGGCAATACATGAGACAACCAAATCAAATTGTATTCAGAAAAAAAAAACATTTTTTTATTTAAAGGGAACCTGAAGTGAGAGGGAGATGGAGGCTGCCATATCTACTTCTGTTAAACAGTACTAGTTTCCTGGCAGCCCTGCTGATCTATTTGGCTGCAGTAGTGGCTGCATCAAACTCCAGAAACAAGCATGCAGCTAATCTGGTCAGATCTGACAATAATGTCAGAAACCTCTGATCTGCTGTATGCTTGTTCAGGGGCTATGGCTAAAAGTATTAGAGGCAGAGGATCAGCAGGACTGCCAGGCAACTGGTATTGCTTAAAATTAAATAAATAAATATGGCAGCCTCCATATACCTTTCGCTGCAGTTGTCCTTTTAAATGGGAGTTGATTTTGTAAATTTGATAAAATGGTGGATGGGGCATGGTGGAAAATGCTGTTCATTGATCATTATTTTTATTTATTTTTTTTTACCAAAAATACATTGAAAGGAATGAAAAAATCTGGCCACATTTGGGCACCTTTAGATTTGGGACATGCTGGTAATGAGGATGATCAGTAAGATGCAAATAATGCAGAGTTGAAGCTAATTGTATGCAGATTTATTCAGCATCTCACATTTGATGGGTCTATTTCCATAAATTTTGCATCAACTCAGATTTCTCGCATCTCACTGACCACCCCAGATGATAGGAAGGCCTCCTGGGTTTTCCGCGGTTTGTCTTCTGGAATCTGCCGTTCGTCATCCTTGTGTTACCATATATATTCTATACATCTGTTGGTTCTGCTCCTTATCCCGCCAATCCCAGAGAACCTCTTCAACCTGAAGTTTGCAGCTAAAGAGCTCCATCGAAATGCCAAGAAATGCGAAAAAGAGGAGAAGATTGAGAAAGCCAAAATCAAGAAGGTGAGAGCCCTGGAAAATCTGTGCCACTCTCCATTGCAGATCTTGTGTAAATCTGTCTATGTGCTTTTTTTTAGATAAAGTCTCTGCTCTCCTTTCTTAAAGAAGACTTCAGGGAAAGTTGAAAATAATCAGATTTACTTACCTGGGGCTTCCTCCAGCCCCTGGAAGGCTGTGTGTCCCTCGCCACAGCTCCGCTCCAAGCCTGTGTCCCGGGGTCCCCTGCGTAGGTACCGCTTGTGACCGGGCTTACGTAGCCGGGAGCCTTTCTGCGCATAAGTACTGCTCCTGTGCAGAATGCTCCCATCCACGGGAGCGTGATTGCGAGTGGTGTGGCCAGGCATATGTACGGGAGACCTGCTCATAGCGATGTTGCGGTGAGGGACACACAGACTTCCAGAGGCTGGAGGAAGCCGCTGGAAACTGAATCTGATCCCTTTTTTTTTTTTTTTTACTTTTCCTGATATTCCCTTAAAGAAAGGAGCGCATATACTTTGTCACATAAATAATTTGTACTGCACCTGTAATGAGTGCAGACAAACACCACTTCCTGCTCCTTTGACTGCCTCTGCTATAGGCTGCAGTTTCCTTGCCGAGGTCAGTCTGTGCTCCGCCCACTTGCAGTCTGAGCAGCTGGATGATGCTATTCAGGCAGCAGCAGCCACATCCACAGAGTCTAAAACTCACCTGCTATGGTCCTCTACTTCTGGTCATGTGATCTTTAGCCTCTGCTTCTGGTCATGTGATCTTTAGCCTCTGCTTCTGGTCATGTGATCCTGCTTCTGCCCATGCGATCTGTAGTGTCTGCTTCTGGTCCAGTGGTCTGTAGCCTCTGCTTCTGGCCATGCGATCTGTAGTGTCTGCTTCTGGTCCAGTGGTCTGTAGCCTCTGCTTCTGGCCATGCGATCTGTAGTGTCGGCTTCTGGTCCAGTGGTCTGTAGCCTCTGCTTCTGGTCCAGTGGTCTGTAGCCTCTGCTTCTGGCCATGCGATCTGTAGTGTCTGCTTCTGGTCCAGTGGTCTGTAGCCTCTGCTTCTGGCCATGCGATCTGTAGTGTCGGCTTCTGGTCCAGTGGTCTGTAGCCTCTGCTTCTGGCCATGCGATCTGTAGTGTCTGCTTCTGGTCCAGTGGTCTGTAGCCTCTGCTTCTGGCCATGCGATCTGTAGTGTCGGCTTCTGGTCCAGTGGTCTGTAGCCTCTGCTTCTGGCCATGCGATCTGTAGTGGCTGCTTCTGGTCCAGTGGTCTGTAGCCTCTGCTTCTGGCCATGCGATCTGTAGTGTCTGCTTCTGGTCCAGTGGTCTGTAGCCTCTGCTTCTGGCCATGCGATCTGTAGTGTCGGCTTCTGGTCCAGTGGTCTGTAGCCTCTGCTTCTGGCCATGCGATCTGTAGTGGCTGCTTCTGGTCCAGTGATCTGTAGCCTCTGCTTCTGGTCATGTGGTCTGTATTGTCTGCTTCTGGTCATGTGATCTGTAGCGTCTGCTTCTGGTCATGTTATCTGTAGCGTCTGCTTCTGGTCATGTTATCTGTAGCCTCTGCTCCTGGTCATGTGATTCTGCTTCTGGTCCAGTGATCTGTAGCATCTGTTTCTGGTCCAGTGATCTGTAGCCTCTGCTTCTGGTCATGTGATCTGTAGCCTCTGCTTCTGGCCATGTGGTCTGGGGCCTCTGCTTCTGGCCATGTGACCTGTGGCCTCTGCTTCTGGCCATGTGACCTGTGGCCTCTGCTTCTGGCCATGTGACCTGTGGCCTCTGCTTCTGGCCATGTGACCTGTGGCCTCTGCTTCTGGCCATGTGGTCTGGGGCCTCTGCTTCTGGCCATGTGGTCTGGGGCCTCTGCTTCTGGCCATGTGTTCTGGGGCCTCTGCTTCTGGCCATGTGTTCTGGGGCCTCTGCTTCGGGCCATGTGATCTGGGGCCTCTGCTTCTGATCATGTGATTTGCAGCCTCTGCTTCTGATCATGTGATTTGCAGCCTCTCTGAGTGTTGCTGGGATGACTATCTAGTCTCCTGGGGAATATATGCACTGTGCTCTAATATTCTTTATTGCTTCTGACTCTTCCTCCCGTCTCTTCCTCCCCACAGGCCATCCAGAAGGGGAACATGGAGATCGCCCGGATACACGCCGAGAACGCCATCCGACAGAAGAACCAGGAGATAAATTTCTTGAGGATGAGCGCCAGGGTGGACGCAGTGGCAGCCAGAGTCCAGACGGCGGTCACTATGGGAAAGGTAGGCAGCCATAGTCCAGATGGTGATCACTATAGGCAAGCTAGGCAGCGGGAGTCCAGACAGTGATCACTATGGTTAAGGTAGGCAGCCAGAGTCCAGACAGTGGTCACTGTGGGCAAGGTAGGCAGCCAGAGTCCAGGCAGCAGTCACTATGGGCAAGGTAGGCAGCCAGAGTCCAGACGGCAGTCACTATGGGCAAGGTAGGCAGCCAGAGTCCAGACGGCAGTCACTATGGGCAAGATAGGCAGCCAGAATCCAGACGGCGATTACTATGGGCAAGGTAAGAAAAAGACACCGAGAGCCCAATATGGTGTAGTATGCTCAGGACAATAGTGGATAATGTAATGTGAGAAGGTTATACTCACAAACAAGGGTTACCGCTGAGGCAACCACTGTGAATGCAGGTGAGGAGATTAGACCTGTCCTCACTCAGGGTTAAGAAGTCGCTCTCTGTAGATAGAAGAAAGGTAGGGGTGGGTCCCCCTTCCACCAAGGGTGGACACTATAATGACTTTGATGAACAGAGGCGCCAGCAGAATAAAAACAACAATTAAAAGTTTTAAAATATGCTGGGGAGGCAGTGGTGGACTTACCTCCGAAAGCAGACTAGACTACTTGTCTGACATAAATAAACACTTTATTAGTACCCCAATAGATGCAACGCGTTTCGCAGGACCAAGCCCGCTTCATCAGGCAATAAAATAGGGGACAAAACAGTAGCTCTCAGGTAGCACATATAGCGCCTCTGTTCATCAAAGTCACTATGGGCAAGGTAGGAAGCCGGAGTCCAGACGGTGATCACTATGGGCAAGGTGGGCAGCCGGAGTCCAGACGACGGTCACTATGGGCAAGGTGGGCAGCCAGAGTCCAGACGACGGTCACTATGGGCAAGGTGGGCAGCCAGAGTCCAGACGACGGTCACTATGGGTAAGGTGGGCAGCCAGAGTCCAGGCGGTGATCACTATGGGACTGCAGCCTCTCACATCAACTCCTTTTCATCTACTTGTGTTAATAAGCCCCTACCCTTCAGCCCCCATGTGGTTAAGGACATACCCCTCCAATCCCCATTGCCAAAACGCAGTGGCTTAAAGCCTTCCTCCTCCAGCCTCCCGATGCCTCAAGAGGAATTTTGCCAAAAAATAGTAGTGTGTGTGTGTGGGGGGGGGGGGGGGGGGGGGGGGGGGGGAGAGGGATCAAGGCTCTGCAAAGTGAGAAGTTAAAAAACACAAGAATTGTCAAAAAATGTTTGCTATTCGCAGTGTAATTCGTTCATGTTGTTTGATCCTCTGTGAGCTTGCAGGTCAGCATCTTTACTGCTGGCAGAAGTAAAAACCCTGGACAGTCCCAACTGCCCTTATCTAGAAACACACCCACTAACATTGTGATACGCTGAAAGGTAGTTGTTTTTTTTTTAATGTGTATATATATGCACAGTTGGAGATAAGGCTTGGCAGTTGGAAAAAGCTTTTATTTCCCACAATGCAACAAAGTTCACAGACAGGAAACTGTCAGGACCATGGTCCTGACATCACACTGTGGGAGGGATTTCACCGCAATATCAGCCATACAGAGCCCCCTGATAATCTGTTTTAGAAAAAGTAAAGATATCCCGCTTGTAAAGGGGTATTGGCTACTGCTACTGGGATGAACTTACATTTTGCACTAAAGCTCCTTTTCAGTACTGCAGCTCAGCAGCCTCCAAGTTTGACTTTTCATTTTCAGCCATTTATGTGGATGGGCACCTCCCCTTCCCCTCTAGTGGCTCAACACCACTAACTCCCAGTGGCAACCCCTAGTAGATAAGCACCACCCCTCTCCAGCTTCGAGAAGCTAAGCACCTCCCCTCTTCAGCTTCCAGTAGCTAAGCACCTCTTCTCTCCAGCTTCCAGTAGCTAAGCACCTCCCTTCTCCAGCTTCCAGTAGCTAAGCACCTCCCTTCTCCAGCTTCCAGTAGCTAAGCACCTCCCTTCTCCAGCTTCCAGTAGCTAAGCACCTCCCCTCTCCAGCTTCCAGTAGTTAAGCACCCCCCCTGTCCAGCTTCCAGTAGCTAAGCACCCACCTCTCCAGTTTCCAGTAGCTAAGCACCTCCCCTGTCCAGCTTCCAGTGGCTAAGCACCTCCCCTCTCTATCTACCAGTAGCTAAGCACCTACCCTCTCCAGCTTTCAGTTGCTAAGCCCCCCCCTCTCCAGCTTCCAGTAG